>NC_092333.1:476055625-476356406 GCF_046630445.1 Rutidosis leptorrhynchoides | reverse complement strand
GGGTTCCACGCATAACCATAAGTGCTATAGAATGCTTCGGCAGGGTCATACGTAGGATATGGTGGCTGCATCTCTATCGACCAAGGAGGGAAGACGGGTTTCGGAGTAGGAATATAGTTTCTACCTATATGTTGGCAATGCGCTATGATCTGGTTCTGATGAACTTGCCAATCTTCAAATGCTCTCTGTCTAGCATTTTCGTATTCCTGAGAAGCTATAAACCTATGCATTTCTTGCATCTCATTCCCCCCTCCTACATTACCTTGTTCCTGGTTTCTCTCTACCTGTGGATGTCTACCATTGTATCGTACTGCGGCGTTATTTCGCCGCTTCAACACTTTCGCACCATGGTATACATTTAAACCTATAGTGTCGCGGGGTTCCGGCTCTTCTACTAATAATCCCCCCCGACTTATATCCACACCGAGATATTCACCAATCAAAGTAATAAAAATACCACCTCCTATTATGCTATGTGGACGCATCCCTCGAACCATAGCTGATAAATAATAACCCACACAATATGGTATACTTACAGCGCTGTGTGGGTCTCGAATACACATATGGTAAAACAAATCTTGTTCATTTACCTTTTCTTTGTTTTTACCCCTTTGTGTAATCGAATTAGCTAAAAACCTATGTATTACTCTTAATTCGGCTCTATCTATATCCAAATAAGAGTAGTTTCCCCCTTTGAAACGGTGGTGGCTTGTCATTTGACTCCACACACCGTGTGTATCAAAATTCTCATCTATTTTCCTACCGTTTAGTATCAATCCTCTACAATCGGCAGACGCTAATTCCTCAGGCGTGTATATACGTAAAGCCTGAGCCATGTCCAGTAAAGACATGTGGCGCATCGAACCGCCTAACAAAAATCTAATAAAAGAACGATCGGTTAAACTAGCTACCCGATCATTCAACTCTATACTACATAACAACTCTTCACACCATACTTTATATACAGGTCTGCGTATGGTGAATAAACATATCCAGTCATTAAAATAAGAATTACCATACCTCTGTACCAGTAATTCCCTAATTGGCCCGGCCAATTCTACAGCTTCCAAGGGTCCCCATTCTATGACCCTTGGTACCTCAACAACCTTGGAATGAAGAGTATGCAAACCCCGTTGATATTTTGGATAATCTATCCAAAGTCTGTCAAATCGCAGGTTCGGGTGCAACTGTTCCAAGTGCATATCTGAAAAGGTCATGACTGGATGAGGTACATCCTGCTTGTAGTAGTTATCTACCTCCTGTTGTTCCAAGTTCTCAGCAGGAGCATGACGGGCTTGGGATGAAGATTCACCCCTTTCATTCTGCAAAACACATCAAACACAAATTTTGTGTATCCAAATATGCATTAGTGTCAGCAAAATCATCAATCAAAATAATTACAATGACATTATCAATTTATATCAAACTTAAGCTCATTTTCACATTTTTATCAAATCTACACTTTTTCAAATAAGCATATACGAAAATTTTCGCCAAGTTCATAAGCATTCAACTCAAATAACATGTCAAAATAATCATTACTAGCAATCAAACAAGTCTCAAATGGCATTATCTTTCAAAAATCAAGTTCATGAATTTTGGACTTTTAAAAGTCCACTTTTAATACTCAAAATCATGTTTAGGCTCAAAGTTTTGATCATTTAACTACCTAGACATGTTACACTACTCAATTTAGCAATAATTCATGACAAAAATCGGCCATAACCTGTTTATATCAAAAAGCCCCAAATTGCTCAAGAACACAAACCCTAGATTATTCAAAATTTGAAGTTTAAGGCTTCTAATCATGTTAAACAGCATCAATCTAGGTTATACAAGCATAATACATAAACAATTTAAGTCTAATTACACTAAAAAGCATCAAAATCAAATTGGGGAAAAATAGCTCAAGAACACTAAAATTCGAATTAAATGGTGTTTAGGTGTAGAAATTTACCGTTTTTCTTGAGTAGTTCTTAGATATCATCCTTCTCAACATGATTTTAGCAAAAAATTTGGTGATTAACGGTTAAAAATTGAGATTTTTGGGGGTGATTTTCGCAGTATTTCGGGGTCTTTTTTCGCAGTATTTGGGTGTTTATGTGTGTGGGTGAGTGAACTGATCGTGCAGCTGGTTATATTTTTTTTCTGTAATTTTGTCCCTCCGCGAGTCGCGGAGGTTTTGTACTGAAAACTCCGCGAGTCGCGGAGTTTACCCTTTTTTTTTTTTTTTTTTTTTTTTTTTTTTTTTTTTTATAATCTTTAACTTATAAAACAATTAAGAAATTAATTTTAAAATTTTGTTTCCCTTGTTATTTAGGACGAGGTCGTTTCGGATCGATGTCCTAGTCCGTCCCTCGACAAAATTTTAAAATTTGTCTTTTTGTAGCGATTGTTTTAAAAGCTAAGATTTTTGGGTTTTTTAATGTTTTTGGCATACTTTAAATCAATAAGATTAAAAATAATGATAATAAAAGTTCTCGTCCCTCCCTCGGGTAAAGCAATTTCGGTTCAAAGACCTAGTCTTCAACTTACGACGAATTTTAAAAATCATATTCTTAACTTAATGAGATAAAGTAAATTTTTATTTTTAAATTCACACAACTTAAATATAAAATTCAAAATTAAAAATTAAAAATTAAAAATTCACACCAAATTTAAAATTTGAAATGCATAAAATTAAAATTTCATATTTTAAAAATTAAAAATTCACACCAAAATTAATTTAAAAATTCATATTATAAATTCATACCAAACTTATATTAATTTTTCAAATATTTACAATTTTAAATATATTGTTTTTACAAAGTTTACAATATTAATTTAAGATTTAAATATTAATTTTAAAAACATGGTAAAAATAAATTTAAAAATCTTTTTGTCTTTTTATCCCACTTTAATCAATCAAATATTATCAAAAATATGCGCCCCTCTTTTCGGTAAAGTAATTTCGGTTCCAAGACCTAATTTGACTCATGACGAATTTTTGAAATATTTTGGGTTGATTGATTAAAGATATTTATACCTTAAGAATAAACGTTAAATTTCGCAGTGATGTAATAAATTTTTGAAGGATATCAATAATTTCGGTCGCCAAACCTAATTTTATTTAATACCAATTTAATACTTTTTAGCGAACAAATTAGCGTTTATTATCAAAAGGTTAAAAATTAAATAAAAATAAAAACTGTACAGACATACCTGTGAAATAGATTTCTTAGTTATATGATCTATTATATTCATAAGATAGTCGGTTTAATTGGTTTTCCATGGCTGCATAGGCGTAACCTCGAGCATTCATTGTCTTTTCTTCTAAACATATGAACGGTCCGTCTCTGCATAAAGTAACAAATTCGGTATTTGAATAGGTTTGATTATTTGAACATTTACCTCCATGTGACCATTTTCCGCATTTGTGACATCGTTCTAGGTGTCGTGCTCTTCTTTTCGCTGCGGATTTTGATTTTCCTTTACCAAATTGTAACTTATTATCTTCGCATCTGGATCCTTTTCTAACTCCGTCCATTCTTTCTCTGATTACTGATACTATTTCACTCGGGAGTATGTCATTATTACGTTTAGTGATCAAAGCGTGTAGCATTAGACCATGGTTTAGTTCACAGGCAGTCTTCATTTTGTAAAAACCTAAAAAAAATAAAAATTCAGAATGGGGGGAGAAGACTAGTTCTTTAGGGTCTGCTAGGGAAAGACCATACGTGTTCCATTTTCGAGAACTACACGAAAACAGACAATCTAACTCTAACAGAAATACATATTATCCTTTAAAGACTTGATTCTCCCCACACTTAGTTAGCTGTGGTGTCGAAATTGTGATTAACTTCGTTGTCGACTTCCATCGGACCATGTATGTAATGTTTAACTCTGTGACCATTAACTTTAAATTCAATCCCATTTGAATTTATTAATTCTATCGTTCCGTATGGGAAAACTCTTTTGACTATGAATGGTCCAGACCATCTTGATTTCAATTTTCCAGGAAATAGCTTGAATCGTGAATTGAAAAGAAGAACTCTGTCTCCTTCTTTAAATTCTTTTGAACTTCTGATTCTTTTATCATGCCATTTCTTCGTTCTTTCTTTATAGATTAACGAATTTTCGTATGCTTCATGTCTTAATTCTTCTAATTCGTTTAGTTGACTTAATCGTAGACGTCCGGCTTCATGTAAATCAAGATTACATGTCTTCAAAGCCCAAAATGCTTTGTGTTCAATTTCTACTGGAAGATGACATGCTTTTCCATAAACAAGTCTAAAAGGTGTGGTTCCAATTGGAGTTTTGTAGGCTGTTCTAAAAGCCCAGAGTGCATCCTCCAATTTAATGGACCATTCCTTCGGATTTGATCCTACGGTTTTCTCTAGAATACGTTTTAAAGCTCGGTTGGTATTTTCAACTTGTCCACTTGTTTGTGGATGATATGCGGTGGAGATTTTATGAGTTACTCCATATCTTTTAAGAACTTTCTCAAGTTGATTATTACAGAAATGAGTACCCCGATCACTTATTAAAGCTTTCGGTGTTCCAAACCTTGCAAAAAGACGTTTTAAAAAGTTTACTACAACTCGTGCATCGTTAGTTGGGAGAGCTTGTGCTTCCGCCCATTTAGATACATAATCAATGGCTACGAGTATATATAGATTATTATGAGATTTTGGAAATGGACCCATAAAGTCAATACCCCAAATGTCAAATACTTCACATACTTGGATGACATTTTGTGGCATTTCATCACGTTGACTTATTTTTCCGGCCCTTTGACATGCATCACAGGATTTGCAAAGAAGGTGTGCGTCTTTGTAAATTGTAGGCCAATAGAATCCAGCTTCATAAACTTTTCTTGCTGTTAGTTGAGGCCCATAATGCCCTCCTGTTGGTCCTGTGTGACAATGGTTTAAAATTTTACTAGCTTCATCTCCAAATACACATCGGCGTATTATTCCATCGGGACAACTTTTAAATAGATGTGGATCTTCCCAGAAATAGTGTTTTATATCACTGAAGAATTTCTTTCGTCTTTGGTACGATAATCCTTTTTCAAGGAATCCACAAACTAAGTAGTTTGCATAGTCTGCAAACCATGGGATTTCTTTATAATCTATCTTCAATAGATATTCATCAGGAAAGTTGTCTTGTATGGCCGATTCATTTAGAACTTCTAATTCGGGATTTTCAAGACGAGAAAGATGATCAGCGGCGAGATTTTCTGCTCCTTTTTTATCTCGGATTTCAATATCAAACTCTTGTAAGAGTAAGATCCAACGGATTAATCTTGGTTTAGCATCTTGTTTTGAAAATAGGTATCTAAGAGCAGAATGGTCGGTATAGACCACCGTTTTTGCTAGAACGAGATATGATCGAAATTTGTCAAAAGCAAAGACAATAGCAAGGAGTTCTTTTTCAGTAGTTGTATAGTTCGTTTGTGCTCCTTGTAATGTCTTACTAGCATAATATATAGGTTGAAATCGTTTTTCAATCCTTTGTCCTAAAACGGCTCCCATTGCAAAATCACTTGCATCGCACATTAGTTCAAATGGTAGATTCCAATTTGGTGTTATCATGATCGGTGCATTAGTGAGTTTTTCTTTAAGAATATTAAAAGATTTGATACATTCATCTGAAAAGATGAATGGCGCATCCTTTTCTAGGAGTTTATTCATAGGAGTGGCAATTTTTGAAAAATCTTTTATGAAACGTCGGTAAAAACCGGCATGCCCTAGAAAACTCCTAACTCCTCTAACATTGGTGGGATGTGGAAGTTTAGCAATTACATCTACTTTAGCTCTATCCACTTCAATTCCTTCTTTTGAAATTTTATGTCCAAGAACGATGCCTTCTTTAACCATGAAATGGCATTTCTCCCAATTAAGTACTAGATTTGATTTTTCGCATCTAATTAGCATTCGTTCCAGATTAACTAGACATGATTTAAATGTATCACCGAAGACTGAAAAGTCATCCATGAATACTTCCATGCATTCTTCTATCATGTCGTGAAAAATCGCCATCATACACCTTTGAAAGGTTGCAGGGGCGTTGCAAAGTCCAAATGGCATGCGTTTGTAAGCAAAAGTACCATAAGGGCACGTGAATGTGGTTTTCTCTTGATCTTCGGGTGCTATTGGAATTTGAAAATATCCGGAAAATCCATCTAGAAAACAATAGTAACTATTTCCGGCTAATCTTTCCAACATTTGATCTATGAAAGGTAAGGGAAAGTGATCTTTTCTGGTGGCGTCATTTAATTTTCTATAATCAATACATACACGCCATCCTGTTACAGTCCTAGTAGGAATAAGCTCATTTTTCTCATTTGTAATGACAGTCATGCCACCCTTCTTAGGCACGCATTGAACTGGGCTTACCCATGGACTATCAGAAATTGGATATATCAAACCTGCATCTAGCAGTTTAATAATCTCTTTCTTAACTACATCTTGCATATTAGGATTCAGTCTTCGTTGGCGTTGCACATACGTTTTATGACCTTCTTCCATAAGGATTTTATGTGTGCAATACGAAGGACTTATTCCTTTAATATCATGAATCTTCCATGCAATGGCTGGTTTATGAGCTTTCAACACAGAAATGAGTTGTGATTTCTCATTTTCAGTAAGAGAAGACGATATTATTACAGGTAATTCAGATTCACCATGTAAATAAGCGTATTCCAAATGGTTTGGAAGTGGCTTTAACTCTAATTTCGGAGGTTCTTCTATCGATGATTTATATCGATATCTGTCTTCTTCTTTTAGCATTTGAATTTCTTCTGTTGTTGGTTCATATCCATTAGCTATAAGTGTAGCTAACATTTCGGCTTCATCAATTGGTTCATTACCTTCTCCTAAAAAACATTCTCCTGTTCCTTGTAATTCTGGAAATTCTTCTAATAATTCTGCATGTGCATCTATAGTTTGAATATAATAACATGTATCATCTGCAGATTGTGGTTGTTGCATTGCTCTATCAACTGAAAAGGTAACACTCTCATCCTCTATACTTAGGGTCAGTTTCTTACCGAACACGTCTATCATTGCTTTAGCCGTGTTTAAGAATGGTCTTCCTAATATGAGAGGAACTTGAGAATCTTCTTCCATGTCTAAAACAACAAAATCTACTGGAAATACTAAAGTACCAACTTTAACTAGCATGTTCTCCATTATCCCTCTAGGATATTTTATTGATCTATCGGCTAGTTGTATGCTTATTCTGGTTGGTTTCAATTCTCCAAGGTCTAGTTTAGCGTATAGTGAATACGGCATTAAATTTATACTAGCACCTAAGTCTGCCAATGCTTCTATTGAACTAAGACTACCCAGAAAACATGGAATTGTGAAACTTCCTGGATCAGATAGTTTTTCTGGTATCTTATTCAACAGCACTGCTGAACAATTAGCATTCATAGTAACAGCCGAGAGTTCTTCCATTTTCTTTCTATTTATGATTAGATCTTTCAAGAATTTAGCATACCTTGGCATTCCTGAAATCACATCAATGAAAGGAAGATTTACATTTATCTGTTTAAACATATCCAAGAATTTGGATTGCTCGGCTTCAAGTTTTTCTTTCTTCATTTTACTCGGGTAAGGAAGTGGTGGTTGATATGGTTTAACATAAGGTTTATCCTTAACTGTGTTATCTTCATTAACCTTTTCAACTACCGGTTCTTTTTCCTTATCTTGATCAGGTTGTGGTTCTTGTGGAGTAGGAATAGTTTCATCAGAAGTTACAGGTATTTCAGGTGTTTTAAGTGTTGTACCACTTCTTGTGGTAATAGCTTTAGCTGTTTCATTCCGGGGGTTAGCATTTGTATCGCTTGGTAGACTTCCCGGTTTTCTTTCACCTATTAACCTTGCTAGGTTACTTACTTCTTGTTCCAGATTTTGAATAGAAGCTTGTTGATTTCTAAATGCTTGAGCATTTTGTTCATTAGTTTGTTTTTGAGATGTGAAAAACTGCGTTTGAGTTTCAACTAGCTTCGTCATCATATCTTCTAAATTCGGCTTTTTATCATCGGTTTGTTGTGGTGGTTTGTTTTGAAAATTTGGTCTTTGCTGATTATAAGTATTATTGGATACTTGTTGATTGCTAGGACCTTGTTGGTTGTTGTATGGAATATTTCGGTTATAATTCTGGTTTTGATTGTAAATCGGTCTTGGCGGTTGATAATTATTCTGATAATTATTTCCAGGCCTTTGGTTTATGTATGAAATATTCTCTCTTTGTTCCATTGTTAATTCAATACTGAGACAGTCTTTTGTCAAATGTGGTCCTCCACACTGCTCACAACTAATTCGTATTGAGTGAATATCCTTAGTCATCTTTTCCATTCGTCTCTCGAAAGCATCTATCTTTGCCGAAATGGAATCTAAGTCATGGCTAGAATCGGCTCTAGCTGCTTTAGATGATCTAATGATATCTTTTTCTTGGTGCCACTCATGTGAGTGGGAAGCAGTGTTATCAATAATTTTGTAAGCATCAGTTTCGGTTTTCTTCATAATCGAACCACCAGCTGCTATATCTATGTCTTTCCTTGTAGTGATGTCGCATCCTTGGTAGAATATTTGTACTATTTGACAGGTGTCTAAACCATGTTGCGGACATCCTCTTAATAACTTTCCATATCTTGTCCACGCCTCATATAGAGTTTCATTTGGCTTCTGTGTGAACGTAACAATTTCTGCTTGAAGTCTTACAGCTTTAGATGCAGGAAAGAATTGTTTAAGAAATTTATCAATTAAAACGTCCCATGTATCGATCGCCCCTTCAGGTAACGATTCCAACCAATCTTTGGCTTCTCCCTTTAAAGTCCAGGGAAATAACATGAGATATATCTGTTCATCCTCCACTTCTCGGATTTTAAATAGTGTGCAGATCCTATTAAAGGTACGTAGATGTTCATTTGGATCTTCCTTCGGCGCACCACTAAATTGGCATTGATTAGTAACCATGTGTAAAATTTGTCCTTTGATTTCATAATCTGGCGCATTAATGTCTGGATGAGTAATTGCGTGACCTTGGCCAGTGCGTTTAGCTCTCATTCGGTCTTCCATACTTAAAGGTTCCAGATTCTCCATAATTGAATTTGTTGACTTGGTATCAATAGATGATTCTGATTTAATAGTTCGTTCCTCAACAATCTCTGTTTGAATGATTGGTGATTCCGGAGGAAAGTTTAATGGTTCAGGATCTATGAACCGTTCCTGAATATTTTCTGGATTCTCAATTGTGAGGTTGGGTTCAAAAAATGGATTATCGGAAATTTGAACTGAAGTACTTGGTCGACTGGATGACGATTCTAAAGAAAAATCAACGGCGGTTATATTTGTTAAACGATGTCTTGATCGAGTTACAGGTGGTGAACGTACAAAAGGTGATGAACGTCTTGCTCGGTGCATTCACAGAATATCCTATTAGTTTTAAAAAGGAAAGAAAAATTATAATAAGTTATCCAATCAATAGACTTTTCTGATTTTGCCCACGTTTCGAATAGCCAAAAGATGCAGCAGAGGGGCAGGATTCGTTTGGTCTCAATATAATTGAGGACTGTTTGGCTCCAATAACCCGGTCCACGTACAAATCCAACTATTACTACGAACCAGAAAATTTTGATGTCTATTAATTTAACCACTCAAAATAAATTTTCGTAATTTTAAGAAATTTAGATAAGAAGTAGAAAAAAATTCTATGTCCTAAAAACTAGAATGGCGAGAAATAAGAGAGAAAAAGAGTTCGTCGAAAAAGGTTGAAAAAGAAAAAATGGTTGAAAAATAAAAGGTGACGGAAAAATAAAAGGAACTTATCAAAACTTAAAAATACTTAACTAATTTAACCTTATTACTACAACTAACTTAAAATTATAATCGCAAATTGAAATTACTAATTGGAATGATAATTGATACATAGTAAAAGGTGTCTAAAAATATTAAAGCTTACAGGAAAAACTAAATCCCAAATGGAAATAACTTAAAAAGAAACTAAAACTTAAAAAGGCGTCGCAAAATTCTAAAGCACCTAAATCTTAGTCTAAAGAAAAAGCACTTAAGGAATTCTACGGCAAAGCCTAAAAATCTAGGAGTAAAAATAACTATAGCTAAAACTAAGTTTAAAATTAAATATGAGCTAAAAATACAAAAGTTACGCTACAACGATTAAAAAGGTACAAAATATAAAAATATACAAAAAAAATTGTAAAAAGTACAATTTTTATAAAAATATTATTTTATTTTATTTATTTTACTAAACTATTAATTTTACAATTTAATAAAAACTTAATTAATACTAAATACATAAATATAAAGTAAAAAGTAAAAATAAAACTAAAATTAATAATAATAATAATATTTAGGTTTTAATAATAATAATAATTAAAAATAACCCGTGATTAGGGTTTTTGTCCGTGTGTCAGAGGGTCTCCGCGAGTCGCGGCAAATAAAGAGGAAAACCCCGCAAGTCGCGGGGTTCTGGAATTCAGTTGACAGCTTTGTCTTTTTACGCGTTTTTCTTTTTATTTTTTTTTTTCTTTTTATTTTGTTTTCTGTTTTTTTAATTAAATAAAAGATATTAAAATTAAAACTTATATTTTTATAAACTAAAATAAAAATAAAGAAACTAATAAAACTTAAATATTTAACAAAATCCTAAAAATACTTATATTTTTATTTTTCTTTTTATATTTTTGAATAATTAAAACGTATTTTTACAAAAACGACTTTTAATAAAAGTAACTAAAAATCTTTTTTTTTTTTTTTTATATATTAGCGTTGCGCTTCCGGCGTTTAAGATGTTCCCCGGCAGCGGCGCCAAAAATACTTGATGTGCAACGAGGTGTATATAAAATAGCTTATATTTTTCTAGGAAAAACTATTAAATACGATACAATTTTACACAAGATATTTATTTATTTATAGAATGGATATACTTAAACCTTGCTACAACACTTATAGGCAGTGTACCTAATCGTACAGTAGTGTAGTTTTTAGTAAGTCCGGTTCGTTCCACAGGGAAATCTTTAAACAAAGCTCAACGCTATATTAGTTTACTTTTATAAAAATACAAATATATATATAAGTGATATTATTATTATAAAGGGGAGTTTTTTACCGTTTAATGACCGGTTTGTCGATTTTAAAACTTTAGTCGCAGTTAAAACCTAATGTAAAATATAAAATAAATACAAGACTTTAAATTAAAGCGTAAAGTAAATAACGATAATGAAATTGCGAATAATAAAAATGCGATAAAATTAAATCGAGATAATTAAAAGTACGATAATTAAAAGTGCGATTAAATAAAATAACAATAAATAAAAGTGCGATAATTAGAAGTGCAATTAAATATAAAATAAAGGAAATTAAATATGAAATAAAAGAATTATGCTTATTTAAACTTCCGTAATCATGATGTGTGACGTGTTGATTTTAGTTTTATGCCCATGGGTTAATTGTCCTTTGTCCTGGATTATTCAATATGTCCGTCTGGTTTTTGTCCATAACAATCCATCAGTCATAAATATAAATTGCAAGTGTCCTTGTCAAATTATTATTATACCCGAAGATAAATATTCCAACTAATTGGGGATTCGAATTGTAACAAGGTTTTAATACTTTGTTTAATGAATACACCAGGTTATCGACTGCGTGTAAACCAAGGTTTTACTACTTTGTTAACAATTACACCAATTACCCTTGAATGTAATTTCACCCCTGTTTTGATTATTCTAGTGGCTATTAATCCATTCCCGTGTCCGGTTAAATGAACGATTATTCGTACAAATAAATACCCCGCCCATCGTGTCCGATCGAGTGTATATGGTAATTTATATGGACGCCCAATTGTAAATCTTTATATTAACATTAACAAACTTTCATTTAGTTAAACAAATATAAAGCCCATTAATAGCCCATAGTCTAGTTTCCACAAGTGTCGTTCTTTTATCCAAACCCCAATTATGGTACAAAGCCCAATTACCCAATTTTAGTAATTAGCCCAACATCATGATTACTTCGTTTTAAATAAGCATAATAATAACTTAGCTACGAGACATTAATATAAAAAGGTTGAACATAACTTACAATGATTAAAAATAGCGTAGCGTTACACGGACAGAATTTCGACTTACACCCTTACAACATTCGCTAACATACCCTTATTATTAGAATTATAATTAAAATTAAAATATAAATTATAAATATAAATATATATTACTTCGTATGAATGAGAAGAAAAAATGATGATGATTTTGATCAGAATTCGGGTTGATTTATAGCCAGACTTGAAATTTGGGGCTCCGCGACTCGCGGCCAAATACCCTTAAAACTCCGCGAGTCGCGGAGAGGTATTTACAGTTTACACCCTTGGAGTTTCCTGCTGCCGACGGTTTTAAATATATATATATAATATATATATAATTAATATAATTAATTATATATTATATTATATTTATATATATAGTTAACTTGTAATTTTTAGTCCGTTGCGTCGAGCGTTAAGAATTGACTCTGGTCCCGGTTCCGGATTTTCGAACGTCCTCGCGTACAATTTAATATCTTGTACTTTGCGTTTTGAATCTTGTACTCTTGTGATTTCGAGACGTTTCTTATCAATAATTGGAACCTTTTTGATTGTCTTTTGTTCTTTTGAGCTTTTTGGTCGTTTGCGTCTTCAATTCGTCGAATCTGTCTTTTGTCTTCACCTTTTATTATTTAAACGAATATCACTTGTAAATAGAACAATTGCAACTAAAAGCTTGTCTTTCTTGAGGAATAATGCTATGAAATATATGTTCGTTTTTAGCATTATCATATATACACTCCAATGATCAGCTCTTAGCAGCCCATGTGAGTCACCTAACACATGTGGGAACCATCATTTGGCAACTAGCATGAAATATCTCATAAAATTACAAAAATATGAGTAATCATTCATGACTTATTTACATGAAAACAAAATTACATATCCTTTATATCTAATCCATACACCAACGACCAAAAATACCTACAAATACTTTAATTCTTCAATTTTCTTCATCTAATTGATCTCTCTCAAGTTCTATCTTCAAGTTCTAAGTGTTCTTCATAAATTCCAAAAGTTCTAGTTTCATAAAATCAAGAATACTTCCAAGATTGCAAGTTTACTTCCAAGTTTTCTAAATCCATTCCAAGTAATCATCCAAGATCAAGAAACCTTTGTTACTTACAGTAGTTTATCTTTCTAATACAAGGTAATAATCATATTCAAACTTTAATTCAATTTCTATAACTATAACAATCTTATTTCGAGTGGAAATCTTACTTGAAATTGTTTTCGTGTCATGATTCTGCTTCAAGAACTTTCAAGCCATCCAAGGATCCTTTGAAGCTAGATCTATTTTTCTCATTTCCAGTAGGTTTATTCAAGGAACTTGAGGTAGTAATGATGTTCATAACATCATTCAATTCATACATAAAAAGCTGTCTTATTCAACGTTATAAACTCGTAATCACTAGAACATAGTTTAGTTAATTCTAAACTTGTTCGCAAATAAAGTTAATACTTCTAACTAGACTTTTAAAATCAACTAAACACATGTTCTATATCTATATGATATGCTAACTTAATGATTTAAAACCCGGAAACACGATAAACACCATAAAACTGGATATACGCCGTCGTAGTAAAACCGGGGGCTGTTTTGGTTGGGATAATTAAAAGCTAAGAAGAACTTTGATTTAAAAGCTATACTTCTGGAAAAATGATTTTTCTTATGAACATGAAACTATATCCAAAATCATGGTTAAACTCAAAGTGAAAGTATGTTTTTCAAAATGGTCATCAAGATGTCGTTCTTTCGACAGAAATGACTACCTCTTTCAAAAACAACTTGAAACTTGTATTTCCAACTATAAACTTATACTTTTTCTGTTTAGATTCATAAAGTTAAGTTCAATAAAAAACCGTGACCACTGGAATCACTCAAAACGGATTAGAAACGAAGAAATGGCGAGTAAAACAAGATTGATAAAAACTACTCATTTTACCTAAGTGAAAGTTAGTAATAAATCTATTCCAACCAAAACCTAATCAACTTATATTGTATATTATGTAATCTTGAGATACCATAGACACGTATACAATGTTTTGACCTATCATGTCGACCCATCTATATTACGGAACAACCATAGACACTCGATATGTGAATGTTGGAGTTAGCTATACAGGGTTGAGGTTGATTCCAAAATATATATATAGTTTGAGTTGTGATCAATACTGAGATACGTATACACTGGGTCGTGGATTGATTCAAGATAATATTTATCGATTTATTTCTGTACATCTAACTGTGGATAACTAGTTGTAGGTTACTAACGAGGACAGCTGACTTAATAAACTTAAAACATCAAAATGTATTAAAAGTATTGTAAATATATTTTGAACATACTTTGATATATATGTATATATTGTTATAGGTTCGTGAATCAACCAGTGGCCAAGTCTTACTTCCCGACGAAGTAAAAATATGTGAAAGTGAGTTATAGTCCCACTTTTAAAATCTAATATTTTTGGGATGAGAATACATGCAGGTTTTATAAATGATTTATAAAATAGACACAAGTACATGAAACTACATTCTATGGTTGAATTATCAAAATCAAATATGCCCCTTTTTATTAAGTCTGGTAATCTAAGAATTAGGAAACAGACACCCTAATTGACGCGAATCCTAAAGATAGATCTATTGGGCCTAACAAACCCCATCCAAAGTACCGGATGCTTTAGTACTTCGAAATTTATATCATATCCGAAGGGTGTCCCGGAATGATGGGGATATTCTTATATATGTATCTTGTTAATGTCGGTTACCAGGTGTTCACCATATGAATGATTTTTATCTCTATGTATGGGATGTGTATTGAAATATGAAATCTTGTGGTCTATTGTTACGATTTGATATATATAGGTTAAACCTATAACTCACCAACATTTTTGTTAACGTTTAAAGCATGTTTATTCTCAGGTGAATACTAAGAGCTTCCGCTGTTGCATACTAAAATAAGGACAAGATTTGGAGTCCATGTTTGTATGATATTGTGTAAAAACTGCATTCAAGAAACTGATTTCGGTGTAACATATTTGTATTGTAAACCATTATGTAATGGTCGTGTGTAAACAGGATATTTTAGATTATCATTATTTGATAATCTACGTAAAGCTTTTTAAACCTTTATTTATGAAATAAAGGTTATGGTTTGTTTTAAAAATGAATGCAGTCTTTGAAAAAACGTCTCATATAGAGGTCAAAACCTCGCAACGAAATCAATTAATATGAAACGTTTTTAATCAATAAGAACGGGACATTTCAGTTGGTATCAGAGCGTTGGTCTTAGAGAACCAGAATTTTGCATTAGTGTGTCTTATCGAGTTTGTTAGGATGCATTAGTGAGTCTGGACTTCGACCGTGTTTACTTGAAAAATGATTGCTTAACAAATTTTGTTGGAAACTATATATTTTTAACATGTGAATATTATGTGATATATTAATCTCTTAACTTGTTTGATATTATGTGATAGATGTCTACCTCTAATACAAGTCCCATTGACTCACCTAATAATAATGAAGAGTCAAATGTAATTTGGAATGATTCGTGGACTGATTCACAAGTTCCCGAAGAGGAACCGGAAGAAGAATCGGAACCGGAAGAAGAATCGGAACCGGAGGAGGAGGAACCGGAAGAAGAAATAGAACCGGTGGGGGAAATAATAAAACGGTTAAGTAAAAGAAAATCCTCAACTAACCGACCAAGGTTAATTATGGTCAACGGTGCTTCCGCCAAGGAAGCAAAATATTGGGAGGATTACCAATTCTCCGATGAATCGGATCCCGACGAGGATTCCGATGATGTTATAGAAATTACCCCAACTGAATTTAAAAAGGCAAAAGAGAACAATAAGGGAAAGGGCATAAAAATAGAGAAATCTGATTCCAACCCCGATGAACTTTATATGTATCGTCAACACCCGTATTTCTTAAGTTGTAACAATAACCCGGGAACCTCTAAACCACCAAGTTTTTCTAGACCAATGTGGAAAACGACGGCTCGTATTAGGGGAACATCATATATCCCTAAAAACTTAGCAAAAAGAACCAAGTTCGAAAAAGAAGAAACGAGCGAGTCGGAATAAGATAATTGTATTCATGCGGTGTAATATATGTAATATAGTGTGCTTATGCTTTACGATATATGTAAAAATTGCTTGTATTAATATGTATCTTTTATGAATCTAACTCTTGTCTATTTTTACAGTATAAAAACACAAAATGGATAGACAACCCAATATTTTAGAAGACTTACCCAGAGACATGATTGATGAAATCTTGTCTAGAGTCGGTCAGAATTCCTCGGCACAACTATTTATGGCAAAATCAGTTTGTAAGACATTCGAAGAACGTTCCAAGAATGCCTTGGTTTATAAAAGGCTTTCGTTCGAAAGATGGGGGATATCACATTGGGAAACTCATAAGTTACGATGTGTTTACTTTGACGCATATATTGCGGGGAACCCAAATGCTATTTTACGCAACGGGTTAAGAAATTATTTTAACTCAATGTATCCGAATATAGGACTTCATGATTTAGAAAAAGCGGCTAACATGCAACATAAAGAAGCATGTTATGCTTACGGGTTAGTAATGTTCGCTTCTCACCAAAGTGAGAAAAAGAACATCGGGCTACAACTATTAAACAAAACGTTCCCACAAGTGACGGAGTCGGTAATTGGGTAAGAAATGAGGTTTTTAGGTTATTACGAGACTATTGGTCATTACGTAACCTTCGCCCTTTTGACAACGTTACAACACGTTGTCATACTATCGGTCACAACGGTTACGTTCCACAAGACGAAGGATGGGAAGTGGTATTAGTAAAACCAGAATGCATGACTTGTTTCTGGATGTATGAATTACGTGTCTTTGTTGCCTTTGCTGAACGCCTTATTTATTAACTAGAATTATCTTCGCAACTACTTTGTATCAAAGTTTTATGTGCTATATTTCATGCTATATGTAAAATAGCGGTATTGTAAGTTTGCAAGTTATTGTATAAAGGTTTGAATATGATATATATTTTTTTGTAATTAGTTTTTCATATAGAATTGTAGTAGTTGAAATGGTATGTTAGCTACTAAATATGAACTTAACGGGTAGGTACTACCAGAATTAAAGAGTATAAAACGCTAATATGAAGAAAGAGCTTTTATAAATAAGTTCATATTATGCTACGAAATACTATTGACTACTCTTGATATTCTATATGATTAACTCGTTTCATTTGATTATTTTGAAGGAAATGGCACCGACTACTCGACACACCTTGAATATGAGTGAAGAGGAATTTCGTGCCTTTCTTGCTTCAAACATAGCCGCAATACAGGCCGCACTACATACCAACAATAACCTTGGATCTAACAGTACAGGAAATCGTGTAGGATGCACCTATAAAGAATTCACTGCCTGCAAACCTTTGGAATTTGATGGAACCGAAGGACCGATCGTATTGAAACGGTGGACCGAGAAGGTCAAATCGGTGTTTGCCATAAGTAAGTGTACTGAAGAGGACAAAGTGAAGTACGCTACGCATACCTTCACAGGTACTGCATTAACATGGTGGAATACCTATCTAGAGCAAGTGGGACAAGATGATGCTTACGCACTACCGTGGTCAGCATTCAAGCACTTGATGAACGAGAAGTACCGTCCCAGAACCGAGGTCAATAAGCTCAAGACAGAACTTAGAGGGTTACGAACCCAAGGATTTGATATTACCACGTACGAAAGACAATTCATAGAATTGTGCCTATTGTGTCCAGGAGCGTTCGAAGATGAGGAAGAGAAGATCGACGCGTTTGTGAAAGGATTACCGGAAAGAATCCAAGAAGATATAAGTTCACATGAGCCCGCCTCCATACAACAGGCATGTAGAATGGCTCACAAACTAGTAAACCAGATTGAGGAAAGAATTAAAGAACAGACGGCTGAAGAGGCCAATGTGAAGCAAGTCAAAAGAAAGTGGGAGGAAAACAGTGATAAGAATCACCAATACAACAACAACAGCAATTACAACAATAATCGCAACAACTATCCCAACAATCGCAACATCAATCGCAACTACAACAAATGGCCCAACAACAAAAACAACAACAACAGCAACTACAACAATCATCCCAATAACAATAACAACCGTAACAACAATAACAACAATCAGAAGCAGCTATGCCAAAGGTGTGAAAAGTATCACTCGGGGTTCTGCACCAAATTTTGCAACAAGTGTAAAAGAAATGGTCATAGCGCGACGAAGTGTGAGGTCTACGGACCAGGGGTTAACAGAACGAAAGGAACAAATGGTATCGGAACGAGTAATGGCGGAGCAAGTAGTGTCGGAGCAAGTTATGCCAATGTAGTTTGTTATAAATGTGGAAAACCGGGCCACATTATTAGAAATTTCCCGAACCAGGAGAACACGAATGGACAAGTCCGCGGAAGAGTTTTCAATATTAATGCGGCAGAGGCACTGGAAGACCCGCAGCTTGTTACGGCTACATTTCTTATTGACAATAAATCTGCTTACGTTTTATTTGATTCGGGTGTGGATAGAAGCTATATGAGTAGAGATTTTTGTGCTAAATTAAGTTGCCCATTGACGCCTTTGGATAGTAAATTTTTACTCGAATTAGCAAATGGTAAATTAATTTCAGCAGATAATATATGTCGGAATCGAGAAATTAAACTGGTTAGCGAAACATTTAAGATTGACTTGATACCAGTAGAGTTAGGGAGTTTTGATGTGATAATCGGTATGGACTGGTTGAAAGAAGTGAAAGCAGAGATCGTTTGTTACAAAAATGCAATTCGCATTATACGAGAACAAGGAAAACCCTTAATGGTGTACGGAGAAAAGGGCAACACGAAGCTACATCTTATTAGTAATTTGAAGGCACAAAAACTAATAAGAAAAGGTTGCTATGCTGTTCTAGCACACGTCGAGAAAGTACAAACTGAAGAAAAGAGCATCAATGATGTTTCTGTCGCAAAAGAATTTCCCGATGTATTTCCGAAAGAATTACCGGGATTACCCCCACATCGATCCGTTGAATTTCAAATAGATCTTGTACCAGGAGCTGCACCAATAGCTCGTGCTCCTTACAGACTCGCACCCAGCGAGATGAAAGAACTGCAAAGCCAACTACAAGAACTATTAGAACGTGGTTTCATTCGATCAAGCACATCACCATGGGGAGCTCCTGTTTTGTTTGTTAAGAAGAAGGATGGTACATTTAGGTTGTGTATTGACTACCGAGAGTTGAATAAACTTACCATCAAAAACCGTTATCCACTGCCGAGAATTGACGACTTATTTGATCAACTACAAGGCTCGTCGGTTTATTCGAAAATCGATTTACGTTCTGGATATCATCAAATGCGAGTAAAGGAGGATGATATTCCAAAAACTGCTTTTAGGACGCGTTATGGTCATTACGAGTTTATGGTTATGCCGTTTGGATTGACTAACGCACCGGCTGTGTTCATGGACCTTATGAACCGAGTGTATGGGCCATATCTTGACAAGTTTGTCATTGTTTTCATCGATGACATACTTATTTACTCAAAGAATGATCAAGAGCACGAAGAACATTTGAGAAAAGTGCTAGAAGTATTGAGGAAAGAAAAATTGTACGCTAAGTTTTTAAAGTGTGCATTTTGGTTGGAAGAAGTTCAATTCCTCGGTCACATAGTGAACAAAGAAGGTATCCAGGTGGACCCGACAAAGATCGAAACCGTTGAAAAGTGGGAAACTTCAAAAACTCCAAAGCATATACGTCAATTTTTAGGATTGGCTGGTTACTACAGAAGATTCATCCAAGATTTCTCCAAAATAGCAAAACCCTTGACTGCATTAACGCATAAAGGGAAGAAATTTGAATGGAAGGATGAACAAGAGAAGGCATTTCAGTTATTGAAGAAAAAACTAACTACGGCACCTATATTGTCATTGCCTGAAGGGAATGATAATTTTGTGATATATTGTGACGCCTCAAAGCAAGGTCTCGGTTGTGTATTAATGCAACGAACGAAGGTAATTGCTTATGCATCTAGACAATTGAAGATTCACGAGCAAAATTATACGACGCATGATTTGGAATTAGGCGCGGTTGTTTTTGCATTAAAGACTTGGAGGTACTACTTATATGGGGTCAAAAGTATTATATATACCGACCACAAAAGTCTTCAACACATATTTAATCAGAAACAACTGAACATGAGGCAGCGTAGGTGGATTGAATTGTTGAATGATTACGACTTTGAGATTCGTTACCACCCGGGGAAGGCAAATGTGGTAGCCGACGCCTTGAGTAGAAAGGACAGAGAACCCATTGGAGTAAAATCTATGAATATAATGATTCACAATAACCTTACTGCTCAAATAAAGGAGGCGCAACAAGGAGTTTTAAAAGAGGAAAATTTAAAGGATGAAATACCCAAAGGATCGGAGAAGCATCTTAATATTCGGGAAGACGGAACCCGGTATAGGGCTGAAAGGATTTGGGTACCAAAATTTGGAGATATAAGAGAAATGATACTTAGAGAAGCTCATAAAACCAGATACTCAATACATCCTGGAACGGGGAAGATGTACAAGGATCTCAAGAAACATTTTTGGTGGCCGGGTATGAAAGCCGATGTTGCTAAATACGTAGGAGAATGTTTGACGTGTTCTAAGGTCAAAGCTGAGCATCAGAAACCATCAGGTCTACTTCAACAACCCAAAATCCCGGAATGGAAATGGGAAAACATTACCACGGATTTCATCACTAAATTGCCAAGGACTGCAAGTGGTTTTGATACTATTTGGGTAATAGTTGATCATCTCACCAAATCAGCACACTTCCTGCCAATAAGAGAAGATGACAAGATGGAGAAGTTAGCACGACTGTATTTGAAGGAAGTCGTCTCCAGACATGAAATACCAATCTCTATTATCTCTGATAGGGATGGCAGATTTATTTCAAGATTCTGGCAGACATTACAGCAAGCATTAGGAACTCGTCTAGACATGAGTACTGCCTATCATCCACAAACTGATGGGCAGAGCGAAAGGACAATACATACGCTTAAAGATATGCTACGAGCATGTGTTATTGATTTCGGAAACAGTTGGGATCGACACCTACCGTTAGCAGAATTTTCCTACAACAACAGATATCATTCTAGTATTGAGATGGCGCCGTTTGAAGCACTTTATGGTAGAAAGTGCAGGTCTCTGATTTGTTGGAATGAAGTGGGGGATAGACAGATTACGGGTCCGGAGATAATACAAGAAACTACCGAGAAAATCATCCAAATTCAACAAAGATTGAAAACCGCCCAGAGTCGACAAAAGAGCTACGCGGACAGTAAAAGAAAAGATATAGAGTTTGAAATTGGAGAAATGGTCATGCTTAAGGTTTCACCTTGGAAAGGCGTTGTTCGATTTGGTAAACGGGGGAAACTAAATCCAAGGTACATTGGACCATTCAAGATTATAGATCGTGTCGGACCAGTAGCTTACCAACTGGAGCTACCTCAACAACTCGCGGCTGTACATAACACTTTCCACGTCTCAAATTTGAAGAAATGTTTTGCTAAAGAAGATCTCACTATTCCATTGGACGAAATCCAAATCAATGAAAAACTTCAATTCATTGAAGAACCCGTCGAAATAATGGATCGTGAGGTTAAGAGACTTAAGCAAAACAAGATACCAATTGTTAAGGTTCGATGGAATGCTCGTAGAGGACCTGAGTTCACCTGGGAACGAGAAGATCAGATAAAGAAGAAACACCCGCACTTATTTCCAGAAGATACGTCAACACCTCCAACTGCTTAAAATTTCGGGACGAAATTTATTTAACGGGTAGGTACTGTAGTGACCCGAACTATTCCATGTTTATATATATTAAATGAAATTTTTATTTACATGATTAAGTATTTCCAACATGTTAAGCAATCAAACTTGTTAAAACTTGATTAATTGAAATAGGTTTCATATAGACAATTGACCACCCAAGTTGACCGGTGATTCACGAACGTTAAAACTTGTAAAAACTATATGATGACATATATATGGTTATATATATAGTAAACATGATATTATGATAATTAAACATATCATTAAGTATATTAACAATGAACTACATATGTAAAAACAAGACTACTAACTTAATGATTTTGAAACGAGACATATATGTAACAATTATCGTTGTAACGACATTTAATGTTTATATATCAAATTAAGAGATATTCGTACATCATAATATCATGATAATATAATAATTTAAAATCTCTTTTGATATTGTAAACATTGGGTTAACAACATTTAACAAGATCGTTAACCTAAAGGTTTCAAAACAACACTTACATGTAACGACTAACGATGACTTAACGACTCAGTTAAAATGTATATACATGTAGTGTTTTAATATGTATTCATACACTTTTGAAAGACTTCAAGACACTTATCAAAATACTTCTACTTAACAAAAATGCTTACAATTACATCCTCATTCAGTTTCATCAACAATTCTACTCGTATGCACCCGTATTCGTACTCGTACAATACACAGCTTTTAGATGTATGTACTATTAGTATATACACTCCAATGATCAGCTCTTAGCAGCCCATGTGAGTTACCTAACACATGTGGGAACCATCATTTGGCAACTAGCATGAAATATCTCATAAAATTACAAAAATATGAGTAATCATTCATGACTTATTTACATGAAAACAAAATTACATATCCTTTATATCTAATCCATACACCAACGACAAAAAACACCTACAAACACTTTCATTCTTCAATTTTCTTCATCTAATTGATCTCTCTCAAGTTCTATCTTCAAGTTCTAAGTGTTCTTCATAAATTCCAAAAGTTCTAGTTTCATAAAATCAAGAATACTTCCAAGATTGCAAGTTTACTTCCAAGTTTTCTAAATCCATTCCAAGTAATCATCCAAGATCAAGAAACCTTTGTTACTTATAGTAGTTTATCTTTCTAATACAAGGTAATAATCATATTCAAACTTTAATTCAATTTCTATAACTATAACAATCTTATTTCGAGTGGAAATCTTACTTGAAATTGTTTTCGTGTCATGATTCTGCTTCAAGAACTTTCAAGCCATCCAAGGATCCTTTGAAGCTAGATCCATTTTTCTCATTTCCAGTAGGTTTATCCAAGGAAATTGAGGTAGTAATGATGTTCATAACATCATTCAATTCATACATAAAAAGCTGTCTTATTCAACATTATAAACTTGTAATTACTAGAACATAGTTTAGTTAATTCTAAACTTGTTCGCAAATAAAGTTAATCCTTCTAACTAGACTTTTAAAATCAACTAAACACATGTTCTATATCTATATGATATGCTAACTTAATGATTTAAAACCCGGAAACACGATAAACACCATAAAACTGGATATACGCCGTCGTAGTAAAACCGGGGGCTGTTTTGGTTGGGATAATTAAAAGCTAAGAAGAACTTTGATTTAAAAGCTATACTTCTGGAAAAATGATTTTTCTTATGAACATGAAACTATCCAAAAATCATGGTTAAACTCAAAGTGAAAGTATGTTTTTCAAAATGGTCATCAAGATGTTGTTCTTTCGACGAAAATGACTACCTCTTTCAAAAACGACTTGTAACTTGTATTTTCGACTATAAACTTATACTTTTTCTATTTAGATTCATAAAGTTAACTTCAATACGAAACCTTGACCACTGGAATCACTCAAAACGGATTAGAAACGAAGAAATGGTGAGTAAAACAAGATTGATAAAAACTACTCATTTTACCTACGTGAAAGTTAGTAATAAATCTATTCCAACCATAACCTAATCAACTTATATTGTATATTATGTAATCTTGAGATACCATAGACACGTATACAATGTTTCGACCTATCATGTCGACCCATCTATATATATATATATATATATATATATATATATATATATATATATATATATATATATATATATATATATATATATATATATATATTACGGAACAACCATAGACACTCTATATGTGAATGTTAGAGTTAGCTATACAGGGTTGAGGTTGATTCCAAAATATATATATATAGTTTGAGTTGTGATCAATACTGAGATACGTATACACTGGGTCGTGGATTGATTCAAGATAATATTTATCGATTTATTTCTGTACATCTAACTGTGGACAACTAGTTGTAGGTTACTAACGAGGACAGCTGACTTAATAAACTTAAAACATCAAAATGTATTAAAAGTATTGTAAATATATTTTGAACATACTTTGATATATATGTATATATTGTTATAGGTTCGTGAATCAACCAGTGGCCAAGTCTTACTTCCCGACGAAGTAAAAATCTGTGAAAGTGAGTTATAGTCCCACTTTTAAAATCTAATATTTTTGGGATGAGAATACATGCAGGTTTTATAAATGATTTACAAAATAGACACAAGTACGTGAAACTACATTCTATGGTTAAATTATCGAAATCGAATATGCCCCTTTTTATTAAGTCTGGTAATCTAAGAATTAGGGAACAGACACCCTAATTGACGCGAATCCTAAAGATAGATCGATTGGGCCTAACAAACCCCATCCAAAGTACCGGATGCTTTAGTACTTCGAAATTTATATCATATCCGAAGGGTGTCCCGGAATGATGGGGATATTCTTATATATGCATCTTGTTAATGTCGGTTACCAGGTGTTCACCATATGAATGATTTTTATCTCTATGTATGGGATGTGTATTGAAATATGAAATCTTGTGGTCTATTGTTACGATTTGATATATATAGGTTAAACCTATAACTCACCAACATTTTTGTTGACGTTTAAAGCATGTTTATTCTCAGGTGAATACTAAGAGCTTTCGCTGTTGCATACTAAAATAAGGACAAGATTTGGAGTCCATGTTTGTATGATATTGTGTAAAAACTGCATTCAAGAAACTGATTTCGGTGTAACATATTTGTATTGTAAACCATTATGTAATGGTCGTGTGTAAACAGGATATTTTAGATTATCATTATTTGATAATCTACGTAAAGCTTTTTAAACCTTTATTTATGAAATAAAGGTTATGGTTTGTTTTAAAAATGAATGCAGTCTTTGAAAAAACGTCTCATATAGAGGTCAAAACCTCGCAACGAAATCAATTAATATGGAACGTTTTTAATCAATAAGAACGGGACATTTCAAAGTTGGAATTAAATATTAATCTATAATTAAGTTATGTAAAGTTTAGAGTTATTAAAAATATTTTTTTTACTTTGATGAGTTGAATTTTAATACTCTGTACAAATTATTTGGAATTAAAAATAAATAGTAGACGCACCTTTTTGATCAGGTTTCAAACAGTTAATGAGTGAAATAATTAAATATATTTAATCTAAAAATTTGGGATTTTTAGGAACACCTTTATACGTTAACTGTTTAGAAATGAGCACGATATAGTCATCCGTGATAAACTGTCAGCAGAATTAAATATTGTACTCCGTTTAATTGATTGGATTACTATGCATTACTGTGCATAATTGAATCAATCAATAATTACTGTTTTTGTTCTTTTCATTTTACAATCTATCTATCTCTCTCTTTTACAAAATTCAATTTATCTATCTCTTACTATCTATCTATCTCTAAATATCCATATATATACATATGCACATGTATATGATATAAAGACACACGATCACATACACAATCATCATCCCCGGCAACCAACTCACCATCTCCCTCGAATAACACCCAATCACACTACGCTATAATTTACTAGACGAAGACCACCCTTAACCGATCATCAAATCGCCACCACCTCACCTCCATCTTTTCCCTCTTTCCCTCTATCTATCCCTCTCGTTTTTTTTTAATCATAATTCGAACAAAGAAACGATCATCAACTCCACTGTAACCACAGTGAACCACGACCCTTATTACTCCGGCAACCACCACCTTTGGCTAACACCTCAACCCACCACCTTAAACCCATCACCATTTTGATCATCCACCATGAAAACCCCATCACCATCGTCCAACACTCACCCACTTCGATTAATCTCTTGCCAAACGTTCCTGTTTCTGTTTCACTTCCAACTATAACCGGGAACCACTACACCAATTTCCACCATGATCTTGCGGACACACATACACACCACATGAACCCATTTACAACCCACTTCTATATTTATTTCCTGTTTTCGTTAGATCCTCAAAACAACACAATCAAAACCACCATGATCAACCATCGTTACTGCTATTCGTTATTGCTATTGCTATTATGATTTTCAGCTGCAAATCGACTGCTACAGCAGTCCCATTGGTTTCTGCATGAACAGAAGCCTTGGATGCAGCTGCTAACTCGTTGTTTTTCTGTTTTGATTCGTCAACACCCTACAAACAACCTGCTACTGTTTCTATTTTGGATTCTATTTAAATCATTAACCAACGATTGCTAGCTGCTGTTATTGAGTGTTGCTACAGCTGCTAGTACCTATTTTCTATTCAAATAGTACCATGAACGTAAACTCACTAAGATATTTCTTGATTAAAAAAACGTGCCACTTAAATAGTCCTAAATTTAATTGGACATGTTTATTTGTCTCATGGGCCGTATAAATTCTTGTGGCCCAATTGATTGAAAGAGTTTGATTCTGATGGGTTTTTGCATTGGGCTAGATAAGTGGGTTTATAACAAATCATGTTGTGTTTTATAAGATCATTAAACGAGTGATGATTATTCGGTGATAATTTAAATGGTGATGGTTAATAATAGTTGGCGAGATATATAAGGTAGTAGATAATGATTTAAGGTGATGATGATGATGATAATGATGATGATGATGATGATGATAAATGTTAAGGGAATGATAACAGATTCGTATATGTTAAGTATTTAATCATGCGGGTTATTACAAAAACAAACTAGCAGTTCAATGGTTGGAAGTGTGTTTGTGGAACTAGAGGTCACGGGCTCGCATCTGAGCTGTGACATATTTGTTATCTTTTTTAAAGGTAGCTTACTTTTATTACTTTTATTACTTTTATTATTATTATTATTATTATTATTATTATTATTATTATTATTATTATTATTATTATTATTATTATTATTATTATTAAGTTAACTATTATTATTATTATTATATCATTAATATCATTTATATTATTATCATTATTATTATTATTAGTATTATCCTTAAATATTAGTATTATTATTATTATTATTATTATTATTATTATTATTATTATTATTATTATTATTATTATTATTATTATTATTATTATTATTATCATTATTATCATTAATAGTAAAATCATTATTATAATTATTATCAGTATTATTATTAATATTATCGTTATTACTAAAAGTATCATTTTTATTAAAACTAGTGTTATTATTAAAATTAACATTTTTATTAAAGTTATCATTTTTATTATTAAAATTATCATTTTTTTTTTGTTATTATTAGAATTATCATAATTAGTATCATTTTTATCATTATTATTATTAGTATTATTAATATATCAATTAAAGATTTTATATATAAAAAAAATATATTTATGACATAAAAGATAACTATATTAATACTTTTGTAATAAATATCAATTATCTATCTAAAGTATATATAAAAAATAAATATAAATAATTAAGTTAGTAATGAGACATATAATTTATTAAAATAACAATTATATCACTAATAATATATAAACTTGTTCGATTACCATTACATGTGTTAAAATACATAATTGATTATAGGTTCGTGAATCCGAGACGAACCTTACACTTGTTCAATGATGTTATATGTATTTTTACTACAAAATACAGTACGGTGAGTTTCATTTGCTCCCTTTTTAATTGCTTTTGCAATATATATTTTTGGGTTGAGAATACATTGCTGCTTTTATAAATGTTTACGAAATAGACACAAGTACTTAAAATACATTCTACGTTGAGTTGTACCACTGGCATACTTCCCTGTAGCTTGGTAACTACTATTTACATGGGTTTTGTAAACGCGAATCCTGTTGATAGATCTATCGGGCCTGACAACCCCAACTGGGCTGGACGACCAGTATTCAACGGTTGCACAGTACTTCGTTTCGTGACTACACCTGGTACGGTGTAGTGAGATTTCATAATAAAGGGAATATGAGACGTTGATTAAATGTTAAGTATGGTTACCAAGTGCTCAACCACTTAGAATGCTTTACATACACTTGCGAGTGTATTATGTTTATGATTATGAAATCTTGTGGTCTATTAATATATTGAAATGATTGTTATGATAAACCTATGAACTCACCAACCTTTTGGTTGACACTTTTAAGCATGTTTATTCTCAGGTACGAATTAAGTCTTCCGCTGTGCATTTGCTCAATTTAAGGACATTACTTGGAGTCGATCATCGCAATGGGACCAGATGTTGATGAATTCGTCCAGGTGGATAAGGACGGGTCCTCACAGGTGGTATCAGAGCGGTGGTTGTAGCGAACCAGGTCTTGCATTAGTTTGTCTAACTAGTAGTTGTTAGGATGCATTAATGAGTCTGGACTTCGACCTAGTAGTTGTTAGGTTATGTTAATGAGTCTAGACTTGAACCTGGTCTGTATGTTAAAAGTGTTTGCTTACCACCATTTGTCGAAAAATAGCTACTTGTCATTTTCAGTCTCGACGCATCTTATTGCAATTATTGCATAAACGGTGTACAGAAAAATTCACATCCCATCACATTAAGTCTTGTCTGACACGTTTCCTTAATTTCCTCTATAATCTATGGGATCTTCTGTATTACGTACAGGTATTCTATGTAGATAGAATATCATCCGACATCTGAAATTCATTTCATATCGAAAACCCCTTTATCTAATCGTACGACATGGAACTCACCACTAGTTCAAGTCCCTCGGATTCCGATATGGAGTTTCACTTAAGCTCCGAAAGCAGCGTCACTATAATAAATCAACCAATCAGGCATCCCCAATTCATCTGATGGGCTCATAGCCTACTTAATCATTGGAGACAAGAAGAAGGTGATTCCTTCCACCAACCGAATTCACCTCTCGGCGAAAAACCTGAAGCGCTTACCGACGAACCAGTTCGAAACACCATCTTCACTCTCATTTCCAGAATATCTCGCAACGATTATATAATATCTCAAATTCTAAACCTTATCCATACCCTTGTTCAAACCACCAATCATCCCGGAATAATAGAAGAAGTCAACGAACTTCGCGCTCGAGTAATCAATTTGGAGAATATGGTGCAGAACCTACCAGCTTCAGCAACATCACCGGCACCAAAAGTACCACCAACATCAATACCAGAACCACCAACAACCCAAGTTTCAACATCACACGCCTCAACATCTCATTCTGTACCTCGAGCATAATCATCGGTCTACGTATCGTTCTATCTACTTTATCTTCGTTCTACATATCGTTCTACATCGATTATCTTCCCTCAACATGGCGATTATGTAATTTCTAAAGTTCTAGAGATTATGTAATCTAGTATTAACGATAAATCAAATGAGCTTAATATCTTATTGACTCATTAAATACATGATTACATCTGAAGAAAATATATATGTATGTATATTTTCATAAAGATTGTAATTAAAAAAAATTCTTTTGTACAAACTGTTAATGGTGAAAATATTTTAACGGGTAGGTAATACCCGAGGAATATTTAGATTTCACATTAATAAGTTACATTGTACATTCTTCGAATCCGATTCAATAGTCATTTACTATCCTACCTGCAATCACCGATATACATATCTGTTCACCGTAGAATAATCATTTTCATTCAATTTCATATTTGGATTTTGACCTATCAGAATCCAACAAGTAGCATAATGAAGAAAACATTGGACAAAATAAAATTTGTTAGAAACAAACAAATTAATTATAAAGAATTTTGTTAAGAATCCACGTTAACTGTTCCTAGCTAACTGATTACATTTTATTTATCGCAATTTAATTATCGCAATTTATATTCTCGCAATTTTAATTACCGTCATTTAAATACTGTTATTTATTTTACGTACTTTACATATCGTCGGATAAATCGGGACACATGCAATACGTCGGATTAATTCTGAGACAATAAGTTGTACATGGGTCATGATACGTATTTATTAATTCGAATATTTGGTACATCCTAACACAATAAGTATACAATATGTTTTGATAAATCCTAAGACAATACGTACACGATACGTCTTAGTTAACTCTAAGACAATACGTCTACAATACGTCTATGGGTTGATGCAAAGACAATACGTATACAATACGTCGTGGGATAATTCTAAGATTATATATATATATATATATATATATATATATATATATATATATATATATATATATATATATATATATATATATATATATATATATATATATATAATCGATTATTGGACTATCAACATTGGAGAATTAAAAATGAATTTAAAATATTGATTATAACATATGAAACTAAACAATTCTTCAAGTTTGCCACTTGATTTCATCTTAAATCTCATTTGTATCTTGACGATTCAAATTTGCATTCAAACCTTTCATGATTCTTGAAAAACCTCAATCGAGAGGATGAACCAACCGCACTTCATCTATGGAAGAAAAGATTGATGCATATAGTTATGCACCTGAAAACCCACGAAAACTAAGTAAACGTTTAACACGTAGCTGTGCTAATTCCTTTAGTGTTATTAGTACCCAAAATAATTTGGTAATCCCTTTCAAAGTAGCAAAATTTTGTCACAGCTCCAACAAGTCAACTCCGACTTTTCATCCGAAACAACCTTATTATAACCTTGATATATATGTGTACTCTTTATTGTTACTGGGGAACCTTTTATATTCCACCATATTACCATCAACGTTTAATCATCTAAAAACACAATTCTCCTGAAACCACCTCGGTTTAATAACCGATGACCCAGATCTGTTAACTATGAAAATGCTGACGAAGCAGCATGTTGTAGATGGTCTTAATGGCCAAAAGTTGATGATAAAGAAGGAAGTGTTAGGAACGCTCGATAGAAAAATTTGGTACTGAAAATCGGATTGAGCACACCATGAAAGAGACCAAGGATAAATACAAGGACTAAACCCTATATTCAACAAATCCAGGTAATTCTGGATCCGATGAAACTTTCAACGAATATCTTGCTCCTTACTCATGTTAAAATCTTGCGGAAAATCTTTTCCATCAACCATCGAACTTAGAAATTCCAAAAATATTGTCATAAATATCTTCGATATTTCTGAAGATATTTTCATAAATATTCTTGTCCAAAATTATCTACCTCTTCGTGTTTTCTGTATTCCATTATATTGGAAACTTCTGTAAAATCTGAGTATGAATTATGAATGAATTGTGGAGAAGTGTTGGAAACTGATGCATGGGTTAGTATAATATAATGACGCTTGGCCAACGTGATTATATTACAGTAAGTCATGCTAAATTTCTAATGTAACGTGATGATGATTCATAGACCTTATCCTCATCATGTGCTATGTTACATAACTCTTTCATTCTATTTAATCTCTAAACATATCAAGAAAATATTCACTTGATATTTCTATCCTTTCCATAATTCCGATAGTTGCTAATAAATTGTACTATTACATTTTCTTTCTGATTAGAAGATTTCTTTAAATTCCTTGAATTCAAGAAGAATAATCGTGACTACGTCAAAAGTCAGGTCGAATCTTATTTTTTCTCATTTCACTATTTTGTGATAGCTTCACTCGTACACTTCACATGATCGAATCGTTTTATCTATATTAATCAATAATGATAAAACTCTAATTATCAACTCATATTCGTCATGAAAACATTTTTATTGTTAGCCATGACGACCTCGATCAAATTTCGGGACGAAATTTCTTTAACGGGTAGGTACTGTCACGACCCGGAAAATTTTGACTAATTTTAAACCAAACTCTCGATACGGTTTTGTATTTTTGACACAATAAGAAAAGTCCATTATGTTGCGTCTCAAAAATTTTGAACTATTTTCATGTTATCATTTGACCTTTGACAATTCCCGACGACTCACGATATGATTACTTGTAAATATGTATGCATATATTTAAAATGAAATATTATATATTGTAATTGTTAGAATTAATTATGTAAACTAATAATAATATATAAAAGTTATTATTTAAATTATATCTATATATATATATATATATATATATATATATATATATATATATATATATATATATATAAATGAAGTATATTAAATATATATATGTGGTTTCGAATTTATTTAGTAAACGACAAGGACACTCAGTTATCATCTCATAGATATTAAACGAGTTAAAAATGAACTTATGTGATTTTAGAATAAACGATGATCCGAAAATAGGTTGTATCAATTTTAGCTTTATTAAAAACATATTTAGAATCTATTTTATTAATTTTAAAAATATTAAATTTTTAGTTGAGATCGAGCTCGAATGACAGGTCAATTTTTATGAATGATATTAAACAAGTTTAAGACTCGAACTTATGAGAAGTTGGAATTAAATATTGATCTATAATTAAGTTATGTAAAGTTTAGAGTTATTAAAAATATTTTTTTTACTTTCATGAGTTGAATTTTAATACTCCGTACAGATTATTTGGAATTAAAAATAAATAGTAGACGCACCTTTTTGATCAGGTTTCAAACAGTTAATGAGTGAAATAATTAAATATATTTAATCTAAAAATTTGGGATTTTTAGGAACACCTTTATACGTTAACTGTTTAGCAATGAGCACGATATAGTCATTCGTGATAAACTGTCGGTAGAATTAAATATTGTACTCCGTTTAATTGATTGGATTACTATGCATTACTGTGCATAATTGAATCAATCAATAATTACTGTTTTTGTTCTTTTCATTTTACAATCTATCTATCTCTCTCTTTTACAAAATTCAATCTATCTATCTCTTACTATCTATCTATCTATCTATAAATATCCATATATATACATATGCACATGTATATGATATAAAGACACACGATCACATACACAATCATCATCCCCGGCAACCAACTCACTATCTCCCTCGAATAACACCCAATCACACTACGCTATAATTTACTAGACGAAGACCACCCTTAACCGATCATCAAATCGCCACCACCTCACCTCCATCTTTTCCCTCTTTCCCTCTATCTATCCCTCTCGTTTTTTTTATCATAATTCGAACAAAGAAACGATCATCACCTCCACTGTAACCACAGTAAACCACGACCCTTATTACTCCGGCAACCACCACCTTTGGCTAACACCTCAACCCACCACCTTAAACCCATCACCATTTTGATCATCCACCATGAAAACCCCATCACCATCGTCCAACACTCACCCACTTCGATTAATCTCTTGCCAAACGTTCCTGTTTCTGTTTCACTTCCAACTGTAACCGGGAACCACTACACCACTTTCCACCATGATCTTACGGACACACACACACACCACATGAACCCATTTACAACCCACTTCTATATTTATTTCCTGTTTTTGTTAGATCCTCAAAACAACACAATCAAAACCACCATGATCAACCATCGTTACTGCTATTCGTTATTGCTATTGCTATTATGATTTTCTGCTGCAAATCGACTGCTACAGCAGTCCCATTGGTTTCTGCGTGAACAGAAGCCTTGGATGCAACTGCTAACTCGTTGTTTTTCTGTTTTGATTCGTCAACACCCTACAAATAACCTGCTACTGTTTCTATTTCGGATTCTATTTAAATCATTAACCAACGATTGCTAGCTGCTGTTATTGAGTGTTGCTACAGCTGCTAGTACCTATTTTCTATTCAAACAGTACCATGAACCTAAACTCACTAAGATATTTCTTGATTAAAAAAAACGTGCCACTTAAATAGTCCTAAATTTAATTGGACATGTTTATTTGTCTCATGGGCCGTATAAATTCTTGTGGCCCAATTGATTGAAAGAGTTTGATTCTGATGGGTTTTTGCATTGGGCTAGATAAGTGGGTTTATAACAAATCATGTTGTGTTTTATAAGATCATTAAACGAGTGATGATTATTCGGTGATAATTTGAATGGTGATGGTTAATAATAGTTGGCGAGATATATAAGGTAGTAGATAATGATTTAAGGCGATGATGATGATGATGATGATGATGATGATGATGATAAATGTTAAGGGAATGATAACAGATTCGTATATGTTAAGTATTTAATCATGCGGGTTATTACAAAAACAAACTAGCAGTTCAATGGTTGGAAGTGTGTTTGTGGAACTAGAGGTCACGGGCTCGAATCTGAGCTGTGACATACTTGTTATCTTTTTTAAAGGTAGCTTACTTTTATTATTATTATTATTATTATTATTATTATTATTATTATTATTATTATTATTATTATTATTATTATTATTATTATTATTATTATTATGATTATTATTATTAAGTTAACTATTATTATTATTATTATTATTATTATATCATTAATATCATTTATATTATTATCATTATTATTATTATTATTATTATTAGTATTATCCTTAAATATTAGTATTATTATTATTATTATTATTATTATTATTATTATTATTATTATTATTATTATTATTATTATTATTATTATTATTATTATCATTAATAGTAAAATCATTATTATAATTATTATCAGTATTATTATTAATATTATCATTATTACTAAAAGTATCATTTTTTTTTAAAACTAGTGTTATTATTAAAATTAACATTTTTATTAAAGTTATCATTTTTATTATTAAAATTATCATTTTTTTTGTTATTATTAGAATTATCATAATTAGTATCATTTTTATCATTATTATTATTAGTATTATTAATATATCAATTAAAGATTTTATATATAAAAAAAATATATTTATGACATAAAAGATAACTATATTAATACTTTTGTAATAAATATCAATTATCTATCTAAAGTATATATAAAAAATAAATATAAATAATTAAGTTAGTAATGAGACATATAATTTATTAAAATAACAATTATATCACTAATAATATATAAACTTGTTCGATTACCATTACATGTGTTAATATACATAATTGATTATAGGTTCGTGAATCCGAGATGAACCTTACACTTGTTCAATGATGTTATATGTATTTTTACTACAAAATACAGTATGGTGAGTTTCATTTGCTCCCTTTTTAATTGCTTTTGCAATATATATTTTTGGGCTGAGAATACATGCGCTGCTTTTATAAATGTTTACGAAATCGACACAAGTACTTAAAATACATTCTACGTTGAGTTATACCACTGGCATACTTCCCTGTAGCTTGGTAACTACTATTTACATGGGTATTGTAAATGCGAATCCTGTTGATAGATCTATCGGGCCTGACAACCCCAACCGGGCTGGACGACCAGTATTCAACAGTTGCACAGTACTTCGTTTCGTGACTACACTTGGTACGGTGTAGTGAGATTTCATAATAAAGGGAATATGCAACGTTGATTAAATGTTAAGTATGGTTACCAAGTGCTCAACCACTTAGAATGCTTTACATACACTTGCGAGTGTATTATGTTTATGATTATGAAATCTTGTGGTCTATTAATATATTGAAATGATTGTTATGATAAACCTATGAACTCACCAACCTTTTGGTTGACACTTTTAAGAATGTTTATTCTCAGGTACGAATTAAGTCTTCCGCTGTGCATTTGCTCAATTTAAGGACATTACTTGGAGTCGATCATCGCAATGGGACCAGATGTTGATGACTTCGTCCAGGTGGATAAGGACGGGTCCTCACATCATGTTACTTCGTAACTGTATACTTGGACGGTATACGCTATGATAGGGTAAAAGAAGACGTGTGAGTTATCACATGCAGGTGTTAAGCTTCATAATTCGAGTGCTCATGATTGTATACACTACTTTTAATATTGTTTTAAACTGAAATCTCGTGGTCTATACCTACATTACATAACTTTAAACCTATGAATTCACTCAACCATTGTGTTGACTTTTTAGCATGTTATTCTCAGGTGAGTGACTGTAGCTAGCTTCCGCAAACCAAGAGACTGTATAGAGGTCAAGCATGGCATCAATGGAGTCTTTTTAAACTATCATTTTTAGCATTCATATTTTCTTTACGTTATTGTTTAAATATATTTTTACTTTGGTTTTACTTGACGTTTTGTCAAGCGTTGTAAGACTTGGTTACTCTGATTTTAGTTTAATAAATGAATGTTACTTTTTTTGAAAACGTCGCATATAGTGCGTCGACTGGACTTTGACCTCAAATGTAACACGCCACGTCAAGCCGTATTTTGATGGGGTGTTATAGTTGGTATCAGAGCTCTGGTTATAGGGAATTAGGTTGCATTAGTGTGTCTGCCTGTCGGATGCATTAGAACCTAATCTATAACTTAGAACCTAGATATAATTTATTAGAACCTAATTAACCTTTGTTAAACCATTTGTTTTGAAGAACAATGGCTGGAAGACCACGCACCTACACTCCTGCTGAATTGAACAGGATGATCAGCGAACAAGTTACTGCGGCATTAGCTGCCCTTCCCGGAGGTTCGGGTGGAAGAAATGGTTGTACCTACAAAGAGTTCATGGCATGCAAGCCACTAGACTTTAAAGGTATCGAAGGACCCATTGGCCTCACCCGCTGGTTCGAGAAGATAGAGTCAGTTTTCCGCATGAGTAATTGTGTGGTGGCTGATCAAGTGAAGTATGCAAGTGGTACTCTGCTAGAAAGAGCTTTAACGTGGTGGAATACATTTTCACAAGCTAGAGGTTTAGATGCTGCTTATGCCACCCCATGGGAAGAACTTAAGCGTTTGATTAAGGAATATTGCCCTCGAAATGAAATCCAAAAGATGGAATCCGAATTTTGGAATTTGAAAATGGTGGGCACCGACATTACAAGCTACAACACTCGATTCTTGGAACTTGCTCTCATGTGTCCTACCATGGTTACTCCCGAGTGCAAGAGGATTGAGCGCTATGTCCGTGGGCTATCTGATGACATTTAGGGAAATGTCACTTCTTCAAAGCCAACAACCATACAAGAAGCTATCAGTATGGCATGCAATCTCACGGATCAACTCATTCTACGTGAGAAAAACAATGCTACTGCCGAAGTAAAGTCCACTGAAGGAAAGCGAAAGTGGGACGGGAACTCAAACCAACAACCGTACAAGAGGCAAGATGTTTCTAAAGGTACTGCTGGAGAATCTGCTAAAGGCTATAAGGGAAAGTTTCCTTATTGTCAAAGGTGTGAGCGACATCATTCAGGAAGATGTACCGTGCGTTGTGAAAAGTGCAAGAAGGTGGGGCACTTGGCTAAAAACTGTTGGGCAAATGATCCTGCTGCTGTTACTACTACACCCAAAGCCTGCTATGAATGTGGACAAATGGGTCATTTTAGAAATGCTTGTCCTAATAAGAAGACAAATGAGAAAGCACAAGGAAGAGCTTTCAACATCAATGCGCATGAAGCTCGTGAGGACCCTGAATTAGTCACCGGTACGTTTCTACTCAACAATCATATTGTTTCTGTACTATTTGACTGTGGTGCCAATAAAAGCTTCGTATCTAGAGAACTTAGTTGCATGTTTGATAAGACCCAAAATCCCTTAGACACTAAGTACTGTATAGAACTCGTAAACGGAAAGCTAATGAAGGCTAATAAAATCTATAAAGACTGCACTTTACACTTAGAAGGAAAACCATTTTTGGTGGACCTTATGCCTATAGAATTAGGAAGTTTTGACATAGTCGTGGGAATGGACTGGTTGTCCAAGAATAAAGCCGAAGTCGTGTGTGCTGAGAAAGCCATTCGTATACCCTTAGATAATGAGGAAAGGATGATGGTTTATGGAGATAGAACTGGCATGAAATTGAAACTGATCTCGTGCATGAAGGCACAAAAATACTTGAGGAAAGGATACCATGCTATCCTAGCGCACGTAAAGGAGATTAAACCCAAAGAGAAACGAATAGAAGATGTACCCGTTGTTAGGGATTTCCTAAATGTCTTTCCCGAAGAACTTCCTGGACTTCCACCCCATCGATCCGTGGAATTTCAAATCGACTTAATGCCCGGAGCTGCACCTGTTGCTAAATCACCTTATAGATTAGCACCATCCGAATTAAAGGAGTTTTCGAACCAATTGCAAGAACTGTTGGATAAAGGGTTTATTCAACCAAGCTCATCACCATGGGGAGCTCCAATTCTTTTTGTCAAGAAGAAGGATGGATCTCTACGCATGTGTATAGATTATAGAGAGTTGAACAAATTGACGATCAAGAATAGATACCCATTACCTAGAATTGATGACTTATTCGACCAACTTCAAGGATCTTCTGTGTATTCGAAGATTGATTTAAGGTCTGGATATCATCAATTGAGGGTCAAGAAAGAAGACATCTCGAAGACTGCGTTTAGAACACGTTATGGTCATTACGAATTTCTAGTGATGCCATTCGGTCTAACCAACGCACCTGCTGTGTTCATGGATCTCATGAATCGAGTATGCAAACCCTACCTGGACAAGTTTGTTATCGTATTCATAGATGACATCTTGGTGTACTCGAAGAGTAGAGAAGAACATGAGCAACACATAAGGTTACTACTGGAGCCATTGGAGAAAGAGAAGTTGTATGCAAAATTCTCTAAATGTGAGTTTTGGCTATCAGAAGTGCAATTTCTTGGTCACGTTGTTAGTAATCAAGGAATTCAAGTGGACCCAACGAAGATTGATGCAATTAAGAATTGGGAAGTGCCAAAAACACCGACACAAGTGCGCCAATTCTTAGGACTTGCTGGTTACTATCGAAGATTCATTGAGGATTGCTCGACCATTGACTGCACTAACTCACAAGGGCAAGAAGTATGTATGGTCAAATGAGCAAGAAACCGCTTTTCAACTATTAAAGCAAAATCTAACCTCCGCACCTATTCTATCATTGCCCGAAGGGAATGATGACTTCATCGTGTATTGTGATGCTTCGCGTCAAGGGTTTGGTTGTGTTTTGATGCAACGACAGAAAGTCATAGCTTATGCATCACGCCAATTGAAGATACATGAGCAAAACTATACCACTCATGATTTGGAACTTGAAGCTGTTGTCTTTGCACTTAAAATGTGGAGACACTATTTGTATGGAACGAAATGCATGATATTTACCGATCACAAAAGCCTACAACACATCTTGAATCAAAAGCAACTCAACATGAGGCAACGACGTTGGATTGAGCTATTAAATTATTATGACTGCGAAATCCGTTACCATCCTGGAAAAGCGAATGTAATTGCGGATGCCCTAAGCCGAAAGGAAAGAGCTAAGACACTACGAGTACGAGCACTAAACTTGGTAGTTCATACAAACCTCACATCATGAATTCGAGATGCACAACTCGAAGCACTCAAGGAAGAAAACGTAAGGGATGAATCTATCAAAGGGTTGGAGAAGCAATTTGAAGTTAAAGGTGATGAAACCCGATACTTCACTGGACGAATTTGGGTACCAAAAGCTGGAGGATTGAGAAATTTGGTGCTAAATGAAGCACATAAGACAAGATATTCAATTCACCCAGGTGCCGACAAAATGTACCATGACTTGAAAATGTTATATTGGTGGCCTGGAATGAAAGCGGATATTGCTACTTATGTTGGAGCCTATTTGACTTGTTCTAAAGTCAAAGCAGAACATCAAAGACCCTCAGGATTATTACAACAACCGGAGATTTCCGAGTGGAAGTGGGAACGTATTACCATGGATTTCATCACAAAGTTACCCAAGACTGCAAGCGGTTATGATACCATTTGGGTGATAGTTGACCGCCTAACAAAGTCTGCTCATTTCTTACCAATTAGAGAAACCAACAAAATGGAGAAACTTGCACAAGTATACTTGAAAGAAGTTGTGTCAACGCATGGAGTGCCAATTTCAATAATATCCGATCGTGATAGTCGATATATATCAAGATTTTGGAAATCTTTGCAAGAATCTTTGGGAACGCAACTAGATATGAGTACTGCATACCACCCCCAAACTGAAGGACAAAGTGAAAGAACAATACAAACGTTGGAAGACATGTTGCAAGCATGTGTGATCGACTTTAGTAAAGGATGGGATCGATTCTTACCATTAGCTGAGTTCTCTTACAATAACAGTTATCACTCAAGCATCGACGCTGCACCATTTGAAGCACTTTATGGGAGAAAGTGTAGATCACCGATCTGTTGGAATGAAGTAGGTGATCGACAGTTAACTGGTCCCGAGATCATTCACGAGACTACCGAAAAGATTGTGCGAATCAAAGAAAGGCTAGAGACGGCCCGAAGTCGTCAAAAGAGTTATGCCGATGTTCGTAGAAAACCTTTAGAGTTTCAAATTGATGACATGGTTATACTAAAGGTGTCACCTTGGAAAGGTGTGATACGATTTGGCAAACGAGGAAAACTAAGCCCGAGATACGTAGGGCCATTCAAGATCATTGAACGTGTTGGACCCGTAGCTTATCGACTACAATTACCTCAACAACTCGCAAGAATACATGATGTGTTTCATGTATCGAACTTGAAGAAATGTCTGGCGGAAGAGGATCTTACTATCCCTCTAGATGAACTGCAAATTGATGAGAAACTGAATTTCATCGAAGAACCTGTAGAAGTTATGGACCGTGATGTTAAACGGCTAAGGCAAAGCAAAATACCGATTGTCAAGATTCGGTGGAATGCACAACGAGGACCCGAATTCACGTGGGAATGTGAAGACTTAATGAAGCAAAAATACCCTCATCTGTTTTTAAACACAACGCCGACTGATGGCAACGTTATTGGAAATTTCGGGATGAAATTTCCAATAACGGGTAGGTACTCTCACAGCCCTACTTTTTCTATTCCGTTTTCTATTAAGTTAATGACCGATAGATTTAAAAATGAAATTTTAAACTTAGGAAATGTCCTAGGTCGACATTAAAACTAACCCGATTAGGAAAACCGAGACTATTTGATTTTGTGAAACCAACAAGACTTTAGGTAATTGAAATTATCGAAACTTTTTATACTCTTGGATCATCATCATTATAAACGTTTAACGAAATAAATAAAACTTAATTAAAATGCACAAGGACTTAAATGTACTTGATTATAATTAATCTAAAAATGAAAAATATATAAATGTATATATATTTATATAAGTGGTCATGGGTACATGTCAAATTCACAATAGGCCAAAACAATCTCTTACTACCATACTAATTCTTATATATATGTACATGTGTGAATGACCAAACATAAATAATCAAATAAATAAATATAATAAACTTAAAAAAAAGAAAAAAAAATTAAACGTAAGTGTATGGTGTGAATCGGCCAAGAAAATAATAAATAAAATAATAATACTAATTATATAGATTGGTGCTAATAGTAATACGGTGTATGACTCAAATAGATTTTTACAATTTTATTATAATATTCTTATCATGTAAATTTAACTCAATCCATCTCTTCAAAATTGATGATAATATATATATATATATATATATATATATATATATATATATATATATATATATATATATATATATATATATATATATATATATATATATATATATATATATATATATATATATATATATATATATATATATATATAATACGGGGTATGTACAAGTAAGAACCCATCTCTTCAATTCTAAGGATAACTTAAATATTTACATAATATATATATACACATACAAATAATACGTGAGACAAACATCCTCAACCTAAACTAAACTACTAACAGTATTCAAACTCTTTAATCCTAATCCTTATTCATGATTCTAGAACTATCGTTAACAATTATAATCCTTTTATGAGTATGATTAGTAAGCCTATATAAACACCTTTTAAACCCCATAAATCATTCACAAATTTCCTCTTGCTCACAACAAAAGTCACGACCCAAAACACCTCTCTGCTGCCCTCCTGTTACCGAGCAAAACCCAACAGTCGGATCCATCATCTTCGGCTCACTTTTTAACGAGAACCACCATCACAAACTGAAACCCACTTGTGTTAGTTGCTGTTCGACGAGTCCCAAACCATCATAAAAGTCGACTGGTTGCTGCTGTTTCTTGTCGACCTACTGCTGTTGTTGTCAGACTCCATCTCCAAACCCCACTCGATCGTCTTTTTCGTTTGTCTTACTCGAAGGTAGAAACTATAAAACTTGAGCTTTTTACTTTAAAACTTTGCTAGGATTATTATAACTATATGAATGTAACTATATATATATATATATATATATATATATATATATATATATATATATATATATATATATATATATATATATATATATATGACATCGGAGTATATACAGTGTCAATGGAAGGTTTAAAAAAAAATAATCGCATGCTCTGTTTTGTATTTGTAAAAGTTATACAGATTTATTCAAGAAGATGGAAAGAGATATTAAAATTTACGCATGTAGCCCCTACACTATATCACATTTACAATTTAAATTAATAAGTATGTAGGAATGTGTCAGTAAGTAAACAAAGAAAGAAAAAAATATATATAAAGAAACAAGTACATGTCATGTACTTACGAATTCAATTGTGAAAGTTGAATATGATAATATGATATTTTTACTTTAAGTCCCTGAACTATATATTAGTTTACAAAAATTAAATTAAAGTATTCTATAATTACAATTTCAACCCATAATCACATACAATTTTACATTCGTAGTACACATAATTTTACAATTACAATATGTTGGAATCTGATTTTATATAACATATGAAAAGTAAATATAAACCGGGTTTGTAAAATAAAAGGGTGTTAATATCATGAATATTAATATGATGTATCAATATTATTATGAAGATGACGATTATAAATAACAAGTATAATTATAGTGATACTATTGGTATAGACATAATATTGATAAATATAAAGATTATGATTATGAATATAAAGATAAATATTCATAGATAAACAAATCAAGACTTAAACTTTATCATAAAAATTATGATAATACTAACTAATAATAAATCATTACACCTAGTTGTATAACATCTAACTGTGAATATAGTAAACACACGAATTTTAGTAAGGAACTCATACAACCGAGAACAATTATTGAGAAACACTTAAACAATAAAGAACAATGACAACTAAGATGATGATGCCAATGATCCAAGACTAACAAACCCTATTGATATAGGTTGACTACTTTGGACCGCAACTTGAATACTTTGGTTATACTATAGCTGCTGTGCATTAAGGTGAGTTCATAGTCCCAACTTTTCTATTGCTTTACAACTGTTTTAAACTATTGGGATGAGAATACTTGCTTCTTTATAACTGTTTTACAACGTAGACACGAGTAACTTAAACCGGTGTCACATGAGTTACAGTCCAAAAAGCCCTTAGCTCGAATATGTTAATTATGCGCGAATCATATGGATAGATCTATTGGGTTTTGACAAACCCCACCTCAAACTTAACGGAGGTGCATGTTACTTTGTAACTTTATACATGGACGGTATACGCTATGATAGGGTAAAAGAAGACGTGTGAGTTATCACATGCAGGTGTTAAGCTTCATAATTTGAGTGCTCATGATTGTATACACTACTTTTAATATTGTTTTAAACTGAAATCTCGTGGTCTATACCTACATTACATAACTTTAAACCTGTGAATTCACTCAACCATTGTGTTGACTTTTTAGCATGTTATTCTCAGGTGAGTGACTGTAGCTAGCTTCCACAAACCAAGAGACTGTATAGAGGTCAAGCATGGCATCAATGGAGTCTTTTTAAACTATCATTTTTAGCATTCATATTTTCTTTACGTTATTGTTTAAATACATTTTTACTTTGGTTTTACTTGATGTTTTGTCAAGCGTTGTAAGACTTGGTTACTCTGATTTTAGTTTAATAAATGAATGCTACTTTTTTTGAAAACGTCGCATATAGTGCGTTGACTGGACTTTGACCTCAAATGTAACACTCCACATCAAGCCGCATTTTGACGGGGTGTTATACTTTTATTTTTCTTTCTTTGCCTTTTTATTTTCCTCTATTCCATTTTAAATGAATTCTAACATTTTGGGTTGTTTCTCAATTTATGTCCTTTCCGAGGTAACAATAATTTCGGTGTTAACACCTAGTTTTATCGTTCATAAATATGTATAAACATGATTTTGAATTCATTTATTTGAAAATTTAAAATTTTTTTTTTTACTAGAAGTGGGTAGTCAGTATATAAGACTAGGGCTGTTCTTTATTATTAGATAGCACTAGATTCTAATACAACTACTGCGTTACTAGTATTTTTAATGGTAACCAAGTGTTTAAATTAAAATTTTAAAAATCCGAAAGAATTTAACCCTTTCCCACACTTAAGATCTTGCAATGCCCTCATTTGCAAGAAATCAGTAACAATTTAAATTATTGAGGGTGATTAGCGTAGAAAAATGATTAAATTTTACCAAAATTTCCAAACATATTGTTGTTTGTGTTGAATGATAAATGGTGCACATCATTTGTTCATTCCGTCTGTTGTTACATCACACTTGTTTTTCGTTTTGTCGTCAAAATTAATAGCTTTTGCTGAACTTAATGCCAGTCTTTGAAAATGCGCTGTTTTACCCTGTTATGTACATGAGATAAAATACATACAATACAAATATAAACATGCATGCTAATTTGAAATGGGACTTAATATCTCACTTTCAAATTGCAAAAATGAAATATTAATACAAAATAATAAAAATATTAAACATTACATTAAAGTATCAAAATGTTAGATGTTTAGCATAAATAGATAAAAACAATAAAAGAGAAGACATCACCAATGGAACACTATTGATTAGGATAGGGGTTCCAGTTCATATCATCGTTTAGGTTCCATGGTTGATGATAGGTGTTTTGGTAGGCTTGGTTTGGGTCGTACAGGTCAAAGGGTGGTCGCATATCGGGCTGATGCGGTGGATAGTAAGCAGGCCGAGTCGGGATGTAGTTATTTGGTACCTGATATGATAGCTGGCTTATGATTTGATGCTGATGAACTTGCCAGCTATCGTGTTGGCGTCGCCTGGAAGTCTCATACTCATTCACGGCTTGCCACTGCTCATACCGACGATGCTTTTCCTCACTAGTCATTTCTACCTCATCTATACGCTGGAAAACGTCAGTAAAACTATCCCTAATGACATCCCTGATGTCATCCGCTTCCTCCATCTCTTCATCCGAACCCCTCTCTTCCTGTGGATGACGGCCCTGATATGGGAATGCCTGATTGTGTCTCCTAGTCAATACCTTTGCACCTTGATAGACTTGCAAACCTAAAGTCTCGTCTTGTTCCCTACATACCATCATCGGACCCCCTTGTTCCCTATCTACTCCTAAATACTCTCCAATAAGAGTAACAAAAATACCTCCTCCTATTAAGTTATATATGAATTATTGGACTTTTAACTGTGGACTACTAACATTGGACAATTAAAATGAATTAAAATACAGATTATAACATATGAAACTAAACAATTCTTCAAGTTTGCCACTTGATTTCATCTTAAACCTCATTTGTATCTTGACGATTACAATTTGTGTAACGACCCTGGATTTTCTAACGTTTATTTATTAATAATTATTATTATTAATACGTGTGATAAAACGAATGTATGTTATTACATTTACATGTCGCCATGATTGCCCGAAACGTCTTTGTGACACACGAAACTTCACGAATAATATTTTCAAGTATTATTTGCATTCATGATTAAGTTTATTAATCATTTTAATTAACTAAAGTTGTTAGTTAGTTACTTGGGCTTTTAATTGGATTAACTTGTTAATTACATGCATACTTGGGCTTTTATTTGAACTTGGGCCTTTACTAGTGTTATTGGACTTTAGAAGCCCACCCTACATTTTAAATGGACTTAATTAGCCCGTAAGACTTGTAAGTATTACTTGTATATGGTAACTAGTTAGTTAAGGAGATAAGAATCTAGTTTATCCATAATCCCCATGAACTAACACCAAGTATCCAACTTTTAAGACTTTTCATCCAAGTAACCAACAAACAAATCCTTCCCCTCTTATCCACCCTAGAACCGTCGGCCTCCTTTAGTTGTAGGGGAGTTTTAATTTTTTTTTACTACTTCATTACTTGCAAACTCATTCTCACACTTCACTTCAAACTTACCTCTCATAATTCTCTCAACTTTTCCTCTCTTTTCTCTCTAGATTGTAAGCATTATGAACTTCTTTTCTTCCTTTTCTTTTCTTACAAAACCGTGACATGTTCACCTCTAATCATCATCATCATTTGTTGTTTGATACTTGTTGTTCATTGTTGTTAGTTACTTGTCTTTGTTAGTTAGTTACTTACATGTTATTATGAATCAAACTCACTAGTTTGTTCATCACTTTATCTTGTATTAACAAGAACATTCAAGAACTAAACTCTCTAGTTTAGGTTCTACATATACTTTCTTTAAAGATTGCAAGTTCATGTGTTGATTAAAATCATACTTGTTATTCATAAAGTAAACTTCAAGTTTACTTTCTTAAAGATCAAACTTTGGTTTGAATCTTTAAAAGTATGAACAACCATGAACAAATTACATGTTTACTTAGTTTACTTCTTCATTCTTGCACTTTAATTTCATGTAACTAGTTTAAATGGTCAAGTACTACAAGTTAGTCTTGATCTCATTAATCTTGAACTAAAAGTTAACTTTGAAAGTTCAAGAACACACAAATAAGTTTTCTTTAAATATAACTTTGTATACTTATGCTTGATCTAGACTTTTGAGTCTTGGATCTTCAAGATCTAACTAAGAACTATGTTCTACATCTTAAGATCTTGATTAGTTAGTTTACTTTCAAGTTTGTAACTTGTTATTAGCTTTAAAGTTCATGTATGTGTTAGATCTAAGACTTTGATGTAACTTTGGTTCATCAAACTTCATACAACTCTTAAGTAAGTTGTGCTTCATGCCTTAGACTTGCACTTGGGTTATGATGGTCAAATCTTGGTCAAGATGATGCAAACACATCAATGAGTTGTACACTTGAAGCTATATGCATCAAAGATGAGAACCGTGATAAGCATCGAGCACCGGAACCCATTATTTTACTGCTTTCTATCTTATACCTACTGTTTTGGTGATTCTGTAACAGACCAATAGACCTGGGCTGTTGTGATTATAATTTTCAATTATCTCTTTTTGATTAGATAACTTTTCATTTAAGACTCGTCTTCATCCAAGTTACGGTTTAGGATTTATGGCCCTCCGATCGTCACTATGTCCTTTTAACGTTGTGCAGAAATTTCTGACCTACTCACACTTAGACCGTCGCCACGGTCAAACGAAGACGAGTTTTCTTTTGTAAATTTTACCACACTTAAAGGACTCATATACCGAGCCATGGCCACTGGTCTCACCTTAATTCAGTATGGGTATAGGCCGTGGTGACTGACTGAATCAGCCTTTGTTTTAAAACTACTTTCATAAACGAAACTTACTTTACGCCTTTTGTTTGATGATGAATGATGATGACCCTTAAGACCTTATTTACATACTTTTAAACCTATTAAGATGATTTACTGACTTAGTACCATTTTACTTAGGTTGAGGACCTTCGGACCGATTACTTGCACACCTTTTCCGAACCGAATTTACGACTACATTATCATTGTGAGTTATAGCATTCCCTTTTTACTTTAACTTATTTTGGGAACTGAGAATACATGCGGATTTTAGGTTTTACATACTAGGCACGAGTACTTAAACTTATATATGTGTGGGTTATACAACGGCATAAACATTCCCTTTAGCTCGGTAACGTTTAATCATTGGTTTTTGAACCGTGAACGCGAATCTTAGATATGGATCCATAGGGTTTGACATCCCCACTCGGGCTAGTAGCGCTAGCATTTAACGGGTGTTTAATACTTCGTAGACATACGCACTTGCCAAGTGTACTTTCATGGGGTATAAACATTAAGTTGGTTACCAAGTGCCCACGGTTAACATATACTTTATCATACTGTTTTGAAATGCTCTTTGTAGCACTGAAATCTCGTGGCCTACCTTACTTACTGTTATACTTAAAATATAGCTCACCAACCTTTGTGTTGACGTTTTTAAGTATGTTTTTCTCAGGTGCTTGAGGTTAGCTTCCGCTGTGTACTAGTCGTGCTGTAGACACCCGCTGCTTAGAGTTGTTATCGCATGAACTACTTTATTTTGCATTCAAACATTAGTACTTTTGAACTATGACTTGTAACGACCATTGTGGTCACATACACTTATTATTTGCTTCTACTTAGTGAAGCATGCTTTTGGATTGTAAAACATTCGATGTTGGTTTAGACATCACTTTATTAATGAATGCAAACTCTTTTGAAAACGCATATAGTACTTAACCTTGTAATGATCCTGTTGTTGATGATTCGTACAAGATGGTTTTGTACGGGGCATCACATTTGGTATCGAGCATTGGTTGTAGGGAATTAGGTTGCATCAGTGAGTCTAAGACTGACCCGAGTAGGATTCACTAATAGGACTAATCTACAACTTGCTAGTTTTCTTGTTTTCGCTGAACTTACTGCATGCTGCTGCTTACTTTTACTGCTATATGCCGTATGCTACTAAATGATTTCACTACTGTCTAATATTACTTGCTTTCAATTGCATGCTACTCCTGCACGATTCGTTATTATTGCCATGCTACTTATTATTATACATGATTTAAACTGTTGGCCTAATACGTGCTTGCTTTATGACTTACTGACATGGAAAATTTATTTTCCTTGTTCAGATGTCGGATGTACCACCTGCTAGCGTTTTGGGCAGTTTAGACTCTTCAGCTACTCCACCTACCACCGTTGCCGATCCACCGATCCCAATACGCACGAGTAGCCCCGGCGCTTCATCTTTCGGGACTAGCAGCCAGCCGCCTACACCAGTGGCTACTTCTGATGGACACATGAGCCCTACGGAGATTCCAGCTCCGTCTGCTCCCGGACCCTCGGATTCACAGCCTCGCATCGGTGGTGTTGTGATTCCCGCGGAGTTCGGGGAAGGGCCATTCCGTAACCATATGCGCATGCCGTGCCGACGCACTCAAGATGGACGTTTAGTTCCGATTCCGCCAGGCAGACACAGAGAGATGTTGGCCGCCTTTGGACGACCAGTTCAGCCACCCGTGTCACCACCACATGATTCTGATGATCCTTCATCCGATGACTCCTCTAAAGATGACTCCAGTGACTCCGATGAAGAGAACCTTGATGATATACCTATTCAGGCACCCTCCACCCCGCCGAAGAAGCGGTACCGTCCTGATGGCACCGTCATTTCAGGGGTGAATGGAGGTCGTGCTTTCACTGACGCTTTTGGTCGGCGTCGGAGGGTTACTGCCCGTAAGCGGCTTGTGCCGTACCCTGCCGACCTACTCATACGTAAGGCACCTCGTTACGTGCTGACTATTTCTGGAGCCGGGACATCTACACCCCGTTTCGTGCGGTCTGCACCACCCGCTCCACCAGCACCACCCACTCCACCAGCACCATCCGTTCCACCGGCCCCACCTGCACCACCAGCACCACCCGCCCCACCAGCTCCCACTGTCGAGGAATTGACAAGGGAGGTGGAGATCCTCCGAGCTTGGGTAGCTGAGCTTGAGGAGCAGATGGCTCAGGTTTTGGACATCCTTCACCCACCTTCACCGTAGGGCCTTTGTATTTAGATTTTGTTATGTAATCTAGTTGTAGTTTATTGTATTACTCATGTATTGTACTGACTTATTCAGATGTATGAAACTTATTATTATTAATGAATGGAACTTTGCATTATTTAATTCTTGCACGATGTTCTATTTACATTACTGTACGATGATTCTTTGGTATTTGTACCTAGATGCTTTATTTAATAACATGCGATGTTTTGATTCCATGTTGGTAACTATATACTATATTTTTACTACTTGCATACTTGATTTTGACTTGAGTCAAAATTTTTGTTTAGAACATCATGGCTAACGGTCGATCCACACCTACTGCTGCTCAAATTGAGGAGATGATCCAAGAACGTGTCGCTGCAGCCCTAGCAGAAAGAAATCTCCAAGCTCCACCACCACCACCACCGGTTATTCCACCCGTCCGAAATGGGTGTACTTACAAGAAATTCCAGAGCTGCAAACCACATAACTTCAGTGGAACCGAGGGACCGGTTGGTCTCACCAGATGGTTCAAGAAACTTGAATCAGTATTCCGAGTTAGCAACTGTTCGGAGGACAACAAGACCAAGTTTGCATCTTGCACGCTATCTGACGGCGCACTAACGTGGTGGAACACGTTAGCTCAAGCGAAAGGTATCGATGAGGCATATGCTATGCCCTGGGAGGAATTCAAAGCGGCAATGATTGATGAGTATTGTCCGAGAACCGAAATTCAGAAGATGGAAATGGAATTCATGCAGTTAAAGGCCGTTGGGAATGACCTTGATGGTTACAACAGGAGATTTTTGGAACTAGCTCTTATGTGTCCGACAATGGTCACCCCGGAATTCAAACGAATGGAAAGGTACTTCTGGGGACTCCCTAAGTCCATCAAAGGAAACGTCACATCGTCCAAGCCACCGAACGTTCCCGAAGCGATGCGCATGGCGCATACCCTCACGAATCAGATTCTCATTGATGAGCCGGAGAAGGCTAAGTTTGAAGCTGGTAGTAGCGAAAAATGAAAGTGGGATAATAACAACAACAACAACAAAAACCACCACAACAACCACCACAACAACAAGGGGAGAACCTATGACCAGACCCCCGCCAAGAGGCACAACAACGGTGGAAACCCCAACCCCAACAACAACACCAACTCCAACCCGAACTACAAGGGAACCTTACCACAATGCAAGAGGTGTTACAAACACCACACTGGGTATTGCAATGTTGTTTGTGAGAAATGCCAATGGGCGGGGCATATCGAGAAAGACTGCAAGGTCACCACTTTGAATGGGAAGCCGAACCCCACAGGGTCGAGGAAGTGTTACGAATGCGGGCAGACGGGCCATTTCAGAAATCCGTGCCCAAATAAGCGAAAAGATGGCAGACCACCCCGTGGTAGAGCTTTTAATGTTAATGCAAGGGACGCCCGAGAAAACCCCGACTTGGTGACAGGTATATTCAAAATCAACAATCTTTTAGCTTCTGTCTTGTTTGATACTGGTGCAGATAGAAGTTATGTATGTAGACATTTTTGCGATAAGATTAATTGGTCATTAGTCCCGTTAAAAGAGAGTATGCTTGTCGAGGTCGCCAATGGAAAACTTGAAAAGGTTGACCATATTAGTCGTGGAGCTATTATCAACATAGCTGGTTCAGATTTCGAAATTGATTTGATACCTATCAAACTGGGAAGTTTTGACGTGATCGTTGGTATGGATTGGTTGAGTAAGATAAGGGCCGATATTATCTGCGGAGATAAAGCACTTTGCATACCACAAGGAGATGGCGAACCACTGGTTATCTATGGAGAGAGATGTACCTCGAGTTGAACCTCATTAGTTGCGTGACGGCGTAAACGATTATGAAGAAGGGACGTTTTGCTGTCCTAGCACATGTGAAAGCGGTAGAAACTGAGGTGAAGAGCATGAACAATGTTCGAATTGTGAACGAATTTTCCGATGTCTTCCCAGAGGAATTGCCTGAATTGCCGCCGCAGAGAGCAGTAGAGTTTCAGATTGATTTAGTGCCAAGAGCTGCACCTGTAGCTCGCGCACCTTATAGACTCGCACCTTCCGAGATGCAAGAATTACAGAGTCAACTACAAGAGCTGTTAGATCGAGGATTTATCCAACCAAGTTTCTCACCTTGGGGTGCACCTGTGTTGTTTGTGAAGAAGAAGGATGGATCCTTCCGTATGTGTATCGACTACCGTGAACTCAACAAATTGACTATCAAGAATCGGTATCCTCTTCCACGAATTGACGATCTTTTTGATCAACTACAAGGATCGAGCGTTTACTCAAAGATCGATTTGCGATCCGGTTATCACCAGTTGAGGGTGAAGGAAAGTGACGTGATGAAAACTGCGTTCAGAACTCGTTATGGTCATTATGAGTTTCTCGTGATGCCATTCGGGTTGACAAATGCACCTGCCGTGTTCATGGACCTTATGAATCGTGTCTGCAAGCCGTACTTGGATAAGTTTGTTATCGTCTTCATAGATGATATCCTAATCTACTCTAAGAGCGAAGAAGAACATGAGCAACACCTCTGACTAGTACTTGAACTCTTGAGACAAGAGTAACTTTACGCCAAATTCTCCAAGTGTGAATTTTGGTTGAAAGAAGTTCAATTTCTGGGTCATGTTGTGAGCGACCAGGGTATCAAAGTAGATCCCACCAAGATTGAAGCCATCAGCAAGTGGGAGACCCCCACTACTCCAACGCATATTCGCCAATTCCTAGGTCTCACCGGTTACTACCGAAGGTTCATTGAAGGATTTTCTCTGATTGCGCGTCCTTTGACCGCGCTGACTCACAAGGGCAAGAAGGTCATTTGGGAACCCGCACACGAATCAGCATTCCAAACTTTGAAGAAGAAGTTAACTACCGCACCTATCCTATCACTTCCTGAGGGCAGTGACGACTTTGTTGTTTATTGTGATGCATCGAGGAGTGGTTTTGGTTGTGTACTGATGCAACGATCAAAAGTTATTGCCTATGCCTCCCGCCAATTGAAGATTCAAGAGCGGAAATACACTACTCACGATCTTGAACTTGAAGCCGTTGTCTTTGCGCTCAAATTGTGGAGACACTATTTGTATGGAACTAAGAGCACTATCTTTACCGATCACAAGAGTCTCCAGCACATCTTCGATCAGAAGCAACTGAATATGAGACAGCGTCGATGGATCGAGACGCTCAATGACTACGATTGTGAACTCCGTTATCACCCTGGCAAGGCCAATGTTGTAGCTGACGCTTTAAGCCGAAAGGAGAGGACGGCACCTCTTCGTGTTAGGGCTTTGAACATCACCATCCATTCGAACCTCAACAGTCAGATCCGAGTAGCCCAAGATGAGGCTATCAAGGAGGAAAACATATCTCATGAACATTTGAACATACTTGTCTCTCGATTCGAGGTTAGGGAGTCTGGACTCCGATGTTATGCCGGAAGAATTTGGGTACCTCTTTATGGAGATCTACGAAACCTGATACTCGATGAAGCACACAAATCGAGATATTCGATTCACCCTGGAGCGGGCAAAATGTACCACGACCTTAAAGAACAGTATTGGTGGCCGAATCTTAAGAAGGACGTTACAACTTATGTTGGTAAGTGTTTGACTTGCTCGAAGGTTAAAGCCGAGCATCAGAGACCTTCTGGTTTACTTCAACAGCCAGAGATCCCACAATGGAAGTGGGAAAGGATCACGATGGATTTCATTACTAAGCTGCCAAAGACGGTGGGCAGATACGATACTATTTGGGTTATTGTTGACCGCCTTACCAAATCTGCACACTTTCTAGCGATGAAGGAAACGGATACAATGGAGAGACTTGCTCAATTATACATCAAGGAGGTTGTATCTCGTCACGGTGTACCTTTATCGATCATCTCCGATCGCGATCCCCGTTTTGCTTCTAGATTTTGGCGTTCTTTGCAAGAAGCCATGGGAACTCGTCTTGACATGAGTACTGCTTATCATCCTCAGACTGATGGGCAAAGTGAACGAACGATTCAGACGTTGGAAGACATGTTGTGTGTATGTGTCATTGATTTTGGAAAGGCTTGGGAAAGACATTTGCCACTAGCCGAATTCTCGTACAACAACAGTTATCACTCGAGTATTAATGCTGCACCTTTTGAAGCGTTGTATGGCCGCAAGTTCCGATCTCCTATTTGCTGGGCCGAAGTAGGCGAAAAGCAAATCACTGGACCCGAGGTAGTCCACGAAACAACGGAGAAGATTGCTCAGATACAAGCGAGACTTAAGACTGCCCGCGATCACCAAAAGAGTTATGCGGATCTTAAACATAAGGACTTTGAATTCAACGTTGGTGATCATGTTATGTTGAAGGTTGCACCTTGGAAGGGTGTGATTCGCTTTGGAAAACGTGGAAAGTTAAACCCACGATACATTGGTCCTTTTGAAATCTTGGAACGTGTTGGACCCGTTGCATATCGTTTGAATCTACCAGCACAATTGAGCTCAGTTCATCCTACCTTTCATGTGTCAAACTTGAAGAAGTGTCTTGCTGCACCCGAACTGATCATACCACTGGAAGAACTTACAATTGACGACAAACTTCACTTTGTGGAAGAACCTGTTGAAATTATGGATCGCGAGATCAAAACTTTGAAGCGCAACAAGATTCCGATCGTCCGAGTACGATGGAATGCCAAACGAGGACCTGAGTTTACTTGGGAGCGAGAGGATCAAATGATGCGGAAGTATCCTCACCTTTTCCGACTCCTCCATCTACCTCAGCTTAAATTTTGGGACAAAATTTTCTTTAACAGGTGGGTAATGTAACGACCCTGGATTTTCCAACGTTTATTTATTAATAATTATTTTTATTAATACGTGTGATAAAACGAATGTATGTTATTACATTTACATGTCGCCATGATTGCCCAAAACGTCTTTGTGACACACGAAACTTCACGAATAATATTTTCAAGTATTACTTGCATTCATGATTAAGTTTATTAATTATTTTAATTAACTAAAGTTGTTAGTTAGTTACTTGGGCTTTTAATTGGATTAACTTGTTAATTACATGCATACTTGGGCTTTTATTTGAACTTGGGCCTTTACTAGTGTTATTGGACTTTAGAAGCCCACCCTACATTTTAAATGGACTTAATAAGCCCATAAGACTTGTAAGTATTACTTGTATATGGTAACTAGTTAGTTAAGGAGATAAGAATCTAGTTTGTCCATAATCCCCATGAACTAACACCAAGTATCCAACTTTTAAGACTTTTCATCCAAGTAACCAACAAACAAATCCTTCCCCTCTTATCCACCCTAGAACCGTCGGCCTCCTTTAGTTGTAGGGGAGTTTTAATTTTTTTTACTACTTCATTACTTGCAAACTCATTCTCACACTTCACTTCAAACTTACCTCTCATAATTCTCTCAACTTTTCCTCTCTTTTCTCTCTAGATTGTAAGCATTATGAACTTCTTTTCTTCCTTTTCTTTTCTTACAAAACCATGACATGTTCACCTCTAATCATCATCATCATTTGTTGTTTGATACTTGTTGTTCGTTGTTGTTAGTTACTTGTCTTTGTTAGTTAGTTACTTACATGTTATTATGAATCAAACTCACTAGTTTGTTCATCACTCTATCTTGTATTAACAAGAACATTCAAGAACTTAACTCTCTAGTTTAGGTTCTACATATACTTTCTTTAAAGATTGAAAGTTCATGTGTTGATTAAAATCATACTTGTGATTCATAAAGTAAACTTCAAGTTTACTTTCTTAAAGATCAAACTTTGGTTTGAATCTTTAAAAGTATGAACAACCATGAACAAATTACATGTTTACTTAGTTTACTTCTTCATTCTTGCACTTTAATTTCATGTAACTAGTTTAAATGGTCAAGTACTACAAGTTAGTCTTGATCTCATTAATCTTGAACTAAAAGTTAACTTTGAAAGTTCAAGAACACACAAATAAGTTTTCTTTAAATATAACTTTGTATACTTATGCTTGATCTAGACTTTTGAGTCTTGGAGCTTCAAGATCTAACTAAGAACTATGTTCTACATCTTAAGATCTTGATTAGTTAGTTTACTTTCAAGTTTGTAACTTGTTATTAGCTTTAAAGTTCATGTATGTGTTAGATCTAAGACTTTGATGTAACTTTGGTTCATCAAACTTCATACAACTCTTAAGTGAGTTGTGCTTCATGCCTTAGACTTGCACTTGGGTTATGATGGTCAAATCTTGGTCAAGATGATGCAAACACATCAATGAGTTGTACACTTGAAGCTATATGCATCAAAGATGAGAACCGTGATAAGCATCGAGCACCGGAACCCATTATTTTACTGCTTTCTGTCTTATACCTACTGTTTTGGTGATTCTGTAACAGACCAATAGACCTGGGCTGTTGTGATTATGATTTTCAAATATCTCTTTTCAAGTAGATAACTTTTCATTTAAGACTCATCTTCATCCGAGTTACGGTTTAGGATTTATGGCCCTCCAATCGTCACTATGTCCTTTTAACGTTGTGCAGAAATTTCTGACCTACTCGCACTTAGACCGTCGCCACGGTCAAACGAAGACGAGTTTGCTTCTGTAAATTTTACCACACTTAAAGGACTCATATACCGAGCCATGGCCACTGGTCTCACCTTAATTCAGTAAGGGTAGAGGCCGTGGTGACTGACTGAAGTCAGCCTTTGTTTTAAAACTACTTTCATAAACGAAACTTACTTTACGCCTTTTGTTTGATGATGAATGATGATGACCCTTAAGACCTTATTTACATACTTTTAAACCTATTAATACAATTTACTGACTTAGTACTATTTGACTTAGGTTGAGGACCTTCGGACCGATTACTTAAACACCTTTTCCGAACCGACTTTACGACTACATTATCATTGTGAGTTATAGCATTCCCTTTTTACTTTAACTTATTTTGGGAACTGAGAATACATGCGGATTTTATGTTTTACATACTAGGCACAAGTACTTAAACTTATATATGTTTGGGTTATACAACGGCATAAACATTCCCTTTAGCTCGGTAACGTTTAATCATTGGTTTTTGAACCGTGAACGCGAATCTTAGATATGAATCCATAGGGTTTGACATCCCCACTCGGGCTAGTAGCGCTAGCATTTAACGGGTGTTTAATACTTCGTAGACATACGCACTTGCCAAGTGTACTTTCAGGGGGTATAAACGTTAAGTTAGTTACCAAGTGCCCACGGTTAACATATACTTTATCATACTGTTTTGAAACGCTCTTTGTAGCACTGAAATCTCGAGGCCTACCTTACTTACTGTTATACTTAAACTATAGCTCACCAACCTTTGTGTTGACGTTTTTAAGTATGTTTTTCTCAGGTGCTTGAGGTTAGCTTCCGCTGTGTACTAGTCGTGCTGTAGACACCCGCTGCTTAGAGTTGTTATCGCATGAACTACTTTATTTTGCATTCAAACATTAGTACTTTTGAACTATGACTTGTAACGGCCATTGTGGTCTCATACACTTATTATTTTCTTCTACTTAGTGAAGCATGCTTTTGGATTATAAAACATTCGATGTTGGTTTAGACATCACTTTATTAATGAATGCAAACTCTTTTGAAAACGCATATAGTACTTAACCTTATAATGATCCTGTTGTTGATGATTCATACACGATGGTTTTGTATGGGGCATCACAATTTGCGTTCAAACCTCGCATGATTCTTGAAAACACTTCAATCGAGAGGATGAACCAACCGCACTTCATCTACGGAAGAAAAGAATGATGCATATAGTTATGCACCTGAAAAACACTCAGAACCTGAGTAAATGTTTAACACGTATCTGTGCTAGTTCCTTTGGCGTTGTTATTACTGAAAATAACTTTGCAACTCCCGTTCGAGATAGCCAGTTTTGTCACAGCTCCAACAAGTCAACTTAGACTTTTCGTTCAAAACAAGCTTATTATAACCTTGATATATACGTTGTCTTTTCGCCTATGTAACCGGGAAACCTTTTATATTTTGCAATATTACCAACAGATGTACCGGCAACCTCGTTGCTCCTTGGCTTAAATCTCTCCAAAAAATTTCTATACTTATTTATTAAAACCCTATCATGTACTCATCGACATCTTGTAACGATAGTTGCCATACCAAATACCGGGAAGTATTGATCAGTATTTCGAATCTCGCAGCATTTCTACATCAGCAGTTATATGTATACATATAACATTTATCTCTTAGAATTGTGATCTTCTATTCTGAAATTCTGAAAAGCACCCAGTCTGCAAATCAATACTCTGAATTTTGAAAAGTTGAATGAAGCAACAAAAACTGTAAACGATCTTAACAGTCAAAAGTTTGATGATAAAGAATAATGTGTTGGCAAAGCTCAGAAAAAGAGAAAGTTTGGAACTGAAAAATGGATTGAGCAAACCATAAAGGAGGTTGTGGACAAATCACAAAGTCTAAACTTGCCTTCAAAGAATCTAAATGATTTAGTACCTGCTGAAGTCATTAACGAATACCTTGCTCTGACTCTAAACCTTTGCGGACAAATCTTCATCATCATCCATCGATATTAGAAATTATAAGATATCATCGAATCTTTCATTATAAATATCCTCTATATTTCTGAAGATATTTTCATAACTATTCTTATCTGAAATCATTCATCTCTTTGCAATATTAGTAATACATCAGAAGGAAACAATTTTAGTTTCTAAATTCTGAAGAAAAAAAAATTCGAACTTAAAATATGAATGTTATTGAAGCAGTGTTGGGAACTGAAGCATGAGTTAGTATAATATAATGACACTTGATCAACGTGATTATATTACAGTAAGTCATGCTGAGTTTCTAATGGAACGTGATGATTCACAGATCATTATGTCATCATGTACCATGTCACACGACTCTTACATTCTACTAAATCTCTAAACAAAATCAAGAATATATTTTCTTGATAATTCTATCTTTTCCAGTGACTTCTGATAATTTAGCAAATGTTTCGGAAATATGGATTGAAGTATAAAAGATGAGAGTTGTGGAAATAATGGGGCGGAAGAAGTTCATTTATAATGATATTTCCGACATAGCAATCGAAACAGATTATTGTATTTAATCAAAGAAGATTCTAATTTCCTTAATTACCGGAGAACCAAATCTAAATACGAAGATTTCCTCTAAATTCCTTAAATTTCGAAAATCAACCATGACTATGTCACCGGTTAATACGAACTTGCATTTACTCGTTTCACTCTTTTGCGATAGCTTCACTCGTACTCTTCACATAATCGAGTTGTTTTATCCATATTATACAATGATGATAAGACTCTAATTTTCAGCTCGTATTCGTCATGAAAACATACTTATTATCATTCATGACCATCCCAATCAAATTTCGGGACGAAATTTTTTTAACGGGTAGGTACTGTGACGACCCGAAAATTTCCAATCAAATTTAAACTTAATCTTTGAATGATTTCGACACGCTAAGCAAAGTCTATTTAATTGAATCTCAAAATGTTTGAACTATTTTTCATGAATTCATTGACCTTCGACTGCTCTCGACGATTCACGAATCACTATTTGTAAATAGATACATATATATTTAAATATATGAATTTGAAATATAAATTGAAATATTGTATGACGTTATTGTTAGAACTAATAATGTAAAATAAAATAATATATAATAACTATTATTTAAAAGGTATCTATATATGTAAATGAAGTATATTGAATATATATATATATATATATATATATATATATATATATATATATATATATATATATATATATATATATATATATATATATATATATATTCAAATTTATTTTGTAATCGACAGTAACGCTCAATTGTAATTCGATCGATATTAAATGAGTTAAAAATGAATATATGTGATTTTAAAATAAACGGTGATCCGAAAATGAGTTCTATAAATTTTAAGGCTTATTAAAAACGTATTTAGGAACTATTGGTTAAGTTTTGACACTTTTTATATTTTACCCATAAATGAGAGGGACAGTTGATGTAATTTTTATCTAACAAATCAAGGATCGAATTTTATACCATAGTGACCAAAATAAATACATATACTTAATTTAAAAATATGAGATTTTTCTGAAGACTTTTATCCGCCACTGATTTCAAATAGTAAACGATACACAGTCCGTGAAAACTGTCGACAGAAAAATCAATCAAAGAGTTCACGAGATACCTTACTGTTTCCTATTTCACACGTTTAATTTAATTTAATATTACTATATTTGATTTATTTTATTATTTATATTCACCACTTGTGATATATATATGTATATATACATAAAAATATGATCAACCATCTCTCTGCTTTCTTTTTCTGTTTGCACAACACATCTAATCACCATCCATCGTGAGCTCAACCATCCTGCCACCACCCTCGTCCACCTAAAACTGCCACCACCTTACGTGAGCCACCTTCCTCCACAATCGACAACCACCACCATAACCATCACCATCACCATCACTCTTGTCAAAACAATCCACACTACCACCGTACCATCACTATCACCATTATTAAAATCTATTTCATTAACTTCACAAACCATACAACCGCCACCCTATCACCACCTCTATTCGCCACCATGGAACACCCATGTATTATTGATGATTGTTTCTTGTCCAAGAACCGTCGCCACCCAGATGTTACCCTTAAACCGACACCTTAAATACCACCTCCATCGTGTTACTGTTGCTGTTGCTATACATTTTTTTTTTTGCTACTGCAGCTCTCGTTCTATTCTTGCTACTACTACGCTAATATTGTTCATGTTTACAAGTCATGGAACTCATAACATGCCACTAGTATCCTGCTGCTGATGTTCCTCGTTTGAACTTCGAAACCTTCTGCATATTTTTATGTTTCTCGTTGTAAACTGTGACCTCCAACCACCCCGTATGTAGTGGTTGCTTTGATTTCCTGTTACGACCACCATTATAATAAGCTACTGCAGTTGTCACTCGCTATTGCTATTAAAATTACATGTGATGAACAGTGATGGGTATGATGATGAAGTTGATGGGATGAAGAAGACGATTGAATAGTGTCATAGGTGATGAATGCACGATGATGAAGTGATAAAGATTATGATGTTGTTGTTAGGATAATGATGATGAATGATGATATTCATAAGATTGAATGATGGATTAGATGATGATTACGGAGATATGTTTATATGACGAGATGATTAGGCTTATGATTATAATCAGGGTTATATATGTTATGAAACTATGATTTTGATGAAATGATGATGATAACCGATGATAATAATGATATGATGATGAAGATATTTAACGGGTTTTTAAGAAGAAGAAGAGGAACACAGATTTAACGGTTAAGAGAAATTAATCTGTGAGATGTTTCAGAAATGAAGTAACAGTTGAGTGGTTTGGAGTGAGGGTGTTTAACAAGAGGTCATGGGTTCGAAACCAGGAGTCTGCATAATTTTTTTTCTTCAATAGTTGGGTTTCAAATACTGATAGTTGGGCCGAGAGGATCCAATTATTTGTTGGGTTTAGATAATACGGTTTAATGGACCCAATCACATGGCTTATATTATATTTATGTAACGTGGGCCAAGTATTGGTGATTGGGATGAGATCAGTTGCCATCTCCTGTTAGACCGAGATAAGATATTGATGGTGGAATTAGGAAAATGAAAATAGTCGAATACTGGGTAAAAGAATTTAATCCATAATTAAAACAGAAAAGAGGAAATGGAGGGACGATTAAGAGAGTTATGTGTTAAGCGAGAGGTCTTGGGTTCGAGCCTGGGCATAGGCATTATTTTTGGAACTTTTTCTTGAGGTAGTTTTACTTATTATTATTATTTCATTATGATTATTATTGTTATTATTATTATTATTATTATTATTATTATTATTATTATTATTATTATTATTAGTAAAATTATTATTATTATTATTATTATCATTATTATTATTATTATTAGTGTTATACTTAGTGACATTATTATTATCATTTTTGTTATTATTACTATAATTATTATTATTATTATTATTATTATTATTATTATTATTATTATTATTATTATTATTATTATTATTATTATTAATCAAATACAACTTTTATTTAATATTATTAATATTATTTTACCAAATAAATATTCGCTATATAAAAATATGTTTAAATACATATAACATAACTATGTTAATATTTTTATAATAAATATTAATTATGTATCTAAAGTATATAGAATAAAAATAGTTAATTTAGTTATTACTGAAACATTTAATTTACTAAAATAACAAATAATATATAAATCTGTTCGATTACGATTATATGTGTTAATAAATATACAAATGATATAGGTTCGTGAATCCGAGGCCAACCATGCATTGTTCAATATCGTCATATGTATTTTTACTACAAAATACAGTATTGTGAGTTTCATTTGCTCCATTTTTAAATGCTTTTGCAATATATATTTTTGGGACTGAGAATACATGCGCTGCTTTTATAAATGTTTTACGAAATAGACACAAGTAATCGAAACTACATTCTATGGTTGAATTGTTATACTGGATATCGCCCTTGTTGAACTTGGTAGCCTAAGAATTGGTGTTTATTATAATTGCCACCAATTGACGCGAATCCTAAAGATAGATCTATGGGCTTTGACACGCCCCAGTCAGAGAATTTGAACTGCTTTAGTACTTCGATATTTATATATGGGGATATTCTAGATGCATTTGCTAATGTCGGTTACCGGGTGTTCAATCCATATGAATGAATTTTTAACACTTGCGAGTGTATGATTATTGAATAAATGAAATCTTGTGGTCTATTAAATTTATGGAAATGATTGATTATGATAAACTAATGAACTCACCAACCTTTTGGTTGACACTTGAAAGCATGTTTATTCTCAGGTATGAAAGAAATCTTCCGCTGTGCATTTGCTCATTTTAAAGATATTACTTGGAGTCGATCATCGCAATGGGACCAGATGTTGTTGACTTCGTCCAGATGGATTAGGACGGGGCGTGACAACATTGCCACTAATCCAACATCTGTAGCACATCATAACCCCATACCACCCATCGAATCTATTAGAAAAGGAACACGCTCAAAGTTTCTATACATTAAACATTGTGCGTGGAGCGGTCAAAAGCTAAAATTCTCTCAATTGAATCGCAAAGCCAACTCAACATCCAAAGCATCCGGAAACGCATCTAAGAAAACGACTAAGATGAAGAACTCCGGAGACGACAACTCAAACGGTGCAACTGTTAACACAGCCGATACAATAGAGTTCGGTGAGGGTATCAGTATTCGTTGGGAGCGCGATCTTTGATCCTTCATCCTCCCTATCGTGTTGTAAGTTTTCTAATGTCTTGCATTTCTCTTAATATTCGGGGTTTGGGTCAAGAGGGTAAAATCAAATGGCTCAAAACAATTTGTAATAAAGAAAATCCGGTTATCCTTGGGTTACAAGAAACCAAATGTGGCCAATCACATGACTCTTTAATCGAATCCTTTTGGTACAATTCAAAATCTTAAATATGTTCAAAAAGACTAAATTGGGGCCTCAGGGGATTACTTTTAATTTGGGACCCTTCCACATGTACTTTAGAACAGGCCATCGAAGGTGAATTTTTTCTTGCAATTAAAGGCAAATGGGTGGGTTACGACTTTGACATAACATTTGTAAATGTATACGGTCCACACTCCCACCGGAAAAAACTACGTTTTTGGTCCAAACTCTCTAATCTAATCGAATCATTCAATGTCCCCCATATTATATTTAGCGATTTTAATGAAGTCAGATCCAAATCCGTACGTCTCAATTGCATCTTTAAACAAACATGGGCCGATAACTTTAATAATTTCATAAACAACACCAACCTTGTGGATCGTATCACATCAACTAACTCTGTCACGATCAGCAAACGGAACTGGTCACGTGCCCCTTACGGTCGCGCAATCAACGAATTAACGGAACTATACAATCTGTTGGCTTCCATCACCCTCTCCGACAAACCCGATTCTTGAAAATGGAGCTTAGACCAATCCGGCATATTTACAACAAAAGCCCTCGCATCTATACTCGATAACTTAAAACTTGGAACCCCATCCACCATCTTGAAGACACCAAAAAATTATCTAATACCTCAAAAAATCAACATTTTTATGTGGATAGTAACACTTGGTAGAATTCCGACACGCATTGAACTCAACAAATGCAACATTGATCTCGACACACTACTTTTCCCATTATTTAACTTACATGTCGAGTACATCGAACATGTCATCTTTCATTGCCCAGTCACTTCACTCGTTTGGAAACTAATCTTACAATGGTGGAACCTTCCCGACAACACCCTTTCCAATATCTCAGACGTCACTACAAACGAACAATCGTTCACTTCATCTAAAAACGGTTCTCACATTTGGCAAGCCATGAAATGGGCCTCATCATATATTATATGGAAATACCGAAATCTTAAGGTCTTTAGCAAAAAAGATTGGTGCGGCACCACAATTCTCTCTGTAATACAAACACAATCATTTGAGTGGATATCTAAAAGATTTAAAAATCAACAATCGAGTGGCACCAATGGCTTATCAACCCATCCTACTACACCTCCTCGTATCATCAAAGATCGGGCATCGGCTAATTCAGTTTTTTGAAGCCCTCCACACTTCACGTTTCGTGGCCTGGGTATACATTTCTCACTTGGTTAAATTGAAAGTAGTCGTCAGCTTTGTCATCGCAGTTGTGGTACTGTTTGGGGACTTCTTTCCAGCTTGTTTTTTCAAGTTCATTGGTGTCTAATGTTTCCCTTGTCATGTGCGTGTTTGTGTCACATTTCCATTTCGTTTCACTTTAATGTAAATGTATAGTTTATAGGGTTTTGTAATTTTCCGATATATCAATAAAAATTTACTTGCTTTTCAAAATAAATAAATAAATAAATAAATATTAATATTTCGATCAAACTTGCTATCTTCGTACAAATATAATAATGATGAAACTTGGATCTACAACACTTTGATAGAATTGAGTAAAGCGTACACATTAAAAGAACGAGGCTTTGGAATCGGGCACTAATTAGCGTCTTGTTTAACAAATTAATTTTAATATAAATAATTAAAAAGCCAGTAATAATACTTTATTTATCGTACATCTTCATAATGAGGGATCGGATCTACATTACAACATATAATCATTAGCTGTCTTGATTAAGCTAAAGGTTAATTATTTAAAACGTTATTGTCTTTTTTTGTTTTTGACTACAATAATGTAAGACTACTCCCTACGAGTGTTCGTGAGCCACATCAAAAGACGAACGCTAGCTTTGTTCTCGAGTTATATTTTGAAAAGAAAATAAAGTAACTGGATAGAAATTTAAATGAAATTGTATTCTCAAGTTTTTGTTTGGAAGAAAGGAAATGAATAAAATAGAGAATTTGGTCTACTTTTTTCTCCCGACTCTTCTTTCATTTTAGAAAGATCTCACTTTTCCCCTTCATTCATCTTCATCTCATTTCATTTCTTTCATAAAATAACTCGGGACCATGAGTACGACCGCGTCGTAGGGGTCCTTGAAACCTAATTGACGGGAGACTCATGTGTTGGAGGTGAGATTGTGGACCCCAAAGTGATTTAATATATCCTTTTATCATTTGTAAGTTCGGAAAAAAATAAACGGCTATATAGTTTAAATTTTTAGATACTTTTTCTTAAAACACACTATTAACGCACATACAACTTATAAATTATTATTTCACATGATTTTTTTCATTTATCTACTTCGAACTTAAAGATTATTCACTCAATTCTTTACTAAGTTACTCAAATATAACATAACATAACCACTTTTCAGTTATCACCACTACAACCATATCATTTTAACCCCAACTTATTCAAGTCTCCCACGTTTAATTCACCCACAAATTTGTTTTCTGCAAAAAAAAAATTTTTTGAAAGGCAATGTCTCAAAGTATAATTAGTGAGGATTGAACCGGAGTGTTCTTTGGAGATTCTCAACGGTCCAACCATTAGGCTACCTTCTGAGTGTTTTTCTGCAAACTAAACTAGTATTTTGTCTCCTAATCAAGGGAACCGAGCTAGTTTTGCCCAATAAGCAGTGATACTGAATCCATTTGTTCAACAACAATTCATTCCCTAACAATCATTTTCATTCTAAATACATTAATTACCAGATAAGCCTAAAGTAAATGTTGAGCCACATGTAGCGACACAGGAAAGGGTTCACAGTTCTGCCTCTAAAAGTGTTAACCAAGAACCTGTTTATTCTTTTTATTCAGGTTCGGGTTCTAGTAACTCATATCCGCCAGGTTATACTGAAGAGCATAACATTAAAAGACTAAATATGGTTTCAGGAAGTTCGGTTAATTGCCATACGCCGTTTACTGTTTTGAATCATGAGTTTGGGGCTAAGGGTATGGAGTCAAATGATGATATTATTGGTGTTGGTGAATTACTTGGTTATAATTTGAAAGGTTGTACCAATATGTTGAACCGAGAACGTGTATCTAACGGTTTTAAATGAAGATCATGTCCATTAATAGTTGCGGGTCAACAGCTTTTGAGAAACGGAGATGGATACGCGAGTTGTGCGTTTCGATGAAAGTTCAATTTCTTTGTATTCAAGAATCTAAAATGTCTCGTTTACAATTGTTTCGTTTAAAGTCTTTTTGGGGAAATCCCAATCTTGATTTTGCTTTAAGTTTGGCTCGTGGTTTTTCTGGTGGTATCATCTCGTTATGGGATCCGAATGCGTTTATTAGAAGTCAAATTTGGTGTGACGTTAACTATGTGATAGTTAAAGGTACTTGGATTCGGGAGAATGTAGATGTGTTTATGGTTAATGTTTACGCCCCGCAATCCTTAACGGATAAATTGTTATTATGGGGGACTCTTTCTTCGTTTATGACGGCCAATCCGGGCAATTATATTTGTATGGGGGATTGGAATGCGGTTAGAGTTCCGGACGATAGATGCGGTTCAGAGTTTTATTCTCAAGATGCTCGTTGTTTCAATGACTTTATTGAGGCAAATGAGTTATATGAAATGTTTCTCGGTGGTCTTAATTTCACTTGGCGCATCAAAGACGGTACCAAACTTAGCAAACTTGATAGATTCTTTATTTCTAACAATATTTTTAATGTTGTAGATGATTTAAAAGGTTTGGTTCTTCCCCGCGGATACTCGGACCATGCGCCTATTCTGCTTTTCCAAGATAAGATTGACTTTGGCCCGACTTATTTCAAGATTTTTGATTCTTGGTTTAAACGTTCCGATTTCGATTCTATAGTGTTAAAATCATGGGATTCTGTTATTGCTACTGGTCATTCTAATATTGTTTCTAAAATGCGCGGTATGAAGGTTTGTCTTAAACAGTGGGCTTTTGACACTCGTGTCAAGGAGGCAGGTCGTATTAATGATATTGCGAATCAGATTGTTGATCTTGATGCAATCATTGATTCTGGTTTTAATCCTTCTGATGTTGTTTCGAGGCGTAATTCTCTTTTCAATGAAAGGCATGATTTGTTGATTCTAAAAAATTTAGACACTGTTCAAAAAGCTAGAATAAAATGGGACGTAGAGGGTGACGAAAACTCGAAGTTTTTTCATTGTTCTCTTAAGCACAAACGTAGTTGTCAACAGATTCAGGGTCTTATGATTGATGGCAATTGGGTTGATAATCCTACAATTATTAAACAGAAGTTCTTCGATTTCTTTCAAGATAAATTCGATGTTGTTAATACAGGGGCTGAATTTTCTAACATTGTTCCTCATTATATACTGTCTAGGGAGGAGGCTAAGTTTTTAGAAAGAGATGTGGACGATTTAGAAATTAAAGACGCGGTTTGGAACTGCGGGAGTTCCAAGGCGCCTGGGCCGGATGGGATTTCTTTTCGATTCTTAAAGACATATTGGGATTTATTTAAAGTCGATATGTGTAGAGACATTCATTTGTTCTTTTCTACTTTTTCTATGCCTCATGGTGCTAAATCGGCGTTTATTTCTCTTATTCCGAAGGTAAAAAATCCCGTTCTTATTAATGATTTTCGGCCTATTTCTTTGGTGGGATTTTTCTACAAGATTATTTCAAAGATTTTTACGAACCGGCTTCTGTTTGTCATTGATAAAGTTATTAGTCCCGTGCAAACTGCGTTTATCACAGGTCGTCAGATTTTGGATGGTCCGCTAATTCTTAGTGAGATTTTAACTTGGGTGAAAAATAAAAAACATCGAAAATTGTTATTCAAGGTTGATTTCGAGAAAGCATACGACTCGGTTAATTGGGAATTCCTATATTTCATGCTAGCTTCTTTGGGCTTCGGGCAAAAATGGTGTGCTTGGATCAGAGGGTGTCTTGAATCATCCAAAACGTCGGTTCTTATTAATGGAAGCCCGACTCGTGAGTTTACTATTAAACGTGGCTTAAGACAAGGAGACCCGCTCAGTCCGTTCTTGTTCCTTATTGTTATGGAAGGTCTTCACTTAGCGTTCCAACGTGCCATGGAAAGTAACTTTATTCGTGGAATTAGCATCGGTAACGATAATATGAAATTGTCTCATTTTTTCTATGTTGACGATGTTATTATAATCGCTATTGGTGTTTGCTAGAATTAAAAAGAATCCCCGTTATCCTAGAGATATTCTATTTGGTTTCGGGTCTCCGGATAAATGTTTCCAAATCGCATCTTTTCGGTATCGGTGTTCTTGATAGCGAGGTAATTTCTTTTGCTAATGCTACAGGTTCTAGAGTTGGTACGTTTCCGTCGAATTATCTTGGGATTCCTATTGGTTTAAATATGAAATTAAAATCTAGTTGGGATTCGTTGGTCGATAAGTTCTGTTTTAGATTATCTTCTTGGAAAGCTAGTCTTATTTCTGTAGGTGGTCGTCTGACTTTAGTGAAATCAGTTTTGGTAGCATCGCCATTTACTATATGTCTTTATTCAAATGTCCAGAAATGATTTTAAAAAAGATTGAATCTATTCGAGCTAATTTTTTTTGGGGTGGTAACGGTGACTCTAAAAAATTATCTTGGGTTAAGTGGGATAAAGTCCTAGCTCCTTTTGACAAAGGTGGTCTCAATGTTGGAAGTTTAAAAGCTTTTAATTTAGCTTTGATTAACAAATGGAGGTGGCGTTTGATTTCCAATTCGGACGATTTGTGGTGTAAGGTAATAATTTCTATTTATGGTAATAATGTCCTAAGTCCCACTTCTAATAGCTCTAGTATGTGGGGAAATATCATTTCAGCTTGTTCCAAAGCTACGAGGGACAGTTTGTTACCTTCGGATCTTTTTAAGATGGATATTGGTAATGGTCGCAACACTAGTTTTTGGCACGATGTTTGGTGTGGTAATACAACTTTAGCCAATCAATTTAATCGTATTTATCATTTGGATCTGGGTAAAGATGATAGCATTGCTGATAAATACAATAATGGCGATTGGCAATTCATTTGGTATAGAGAATCGATTGGTAGCAGAAATATCGAACTCGTTAATGATCTTCGTAGTAGTTTGAATGATTTCCTCCTTACGGACCGCGATGATCGTTGGTTGTGTACTTTGAGTAATGATGATTTTTACACGGTTAAAGTGGCGAGAGATTTTATAGATAGATGCAAGCTCTCAGATTCTGGCGTTTCTACTTCATGGTTCAAGTTCTTGCCTAGGAAAGTTAACGTTTTTTTGTGGCGTTTTAGACTTGATGCTCTTGCCGTTCGTTGGAACCTATCCGCGAAAGGTATAGACATTAATTCTATTGTATGTCCTTTATGTTCTAATGGGGTCGAAACCCGGGATCATTTATTTTTTGATTGTTCGGTGGCGAGAAATCTTTGGCACAAAATCAGGGTTTGGTTAGATTGTAACATGCCTTGTTTTACTTCATGGGATTCTTTTATAGTTTGGATACAGGGGGTTCGGTTATCTACTTCATGTCAAAGTCGGATCGTGGCTATCATGTGTTCTTCGTTATGGGCTTTATGGCGATTTCGTAACGGTGTTGTTTTTAACGAGTCATTTTGTAATCTTAGTAGTTTGTTTGATGTTATTAGATTACTTACTTTTCGTTGGATTAAACATAGGAGTCATTTAGTTTCAAATTGGAACTTATGGCTCTCTATGCCGTTGTAATCTTCCCTTAGCGTCTTGCTAGGGATCGTTTGTTTGGTTTTTTATATTATTCTTGGCCGTTAAAAAAAAACATTAATTACCAGATAAAATCGGATAAAATTATTTACCAAAAAACAATCATTTTTATTTAACCAACAACTATCCTTATAACTAGTCTTACTTCCTACAACAACAATACTACACATCAATCAATGAATTTTAATTATTAGATATCTTTTTAATTAATGATGGTAAACGAAATTATGTCGATGGAACGCTAATATGGAACACAAAGTTAAGTGAGAGAATATGAAAATTAGAGAGAGATCTAAGAGTTCAATTTTTAATTTGTTTTTAGAAATCATGCATATTATTGGATGGTTCAAAATAAAATATTAGTGAAACTTTATTCATACAATAGTCCAAACTAGGTATGTGGTCCGCGCTTCGCAGCGGATTTGTAATATTTTTTTTCAAGTAGTTTGCTGATGTCTTTGGTAGATGTTTTACATATTTGACGAACTTCATTATATAGTTAATTATAGAAGAAATGTTGGCCGCTTTCACTTTCGAACCAAAGATCATAGTACATGTGCAAATTGTGGGCATATAAACGTGGTCAGTTGATCTGCTAGTTATTTAAGAGGTTGATCTGCTAGTTATTTAAGAGGGATCATGAGGTAATTATTAAAAGATAAATGCAGTGAACATTTTAAAAAATAGTAGTTTTTGGGGTACTTACAGCTTCAAGCCAATGTTGCAGGGCTAATTTTTGAGTTTTTGTTTTTTTCGATAACCCTTTTCCAAACATTAACTTTACTAAAAGGCGTAGGTGAAAAGAACACAATAAGAATGAAAGGGTGCTTTACTGCGATGAAGAATCCTGAAATGACAGTCAAGCATGAGGAAAGGTCGAATAGCGTGAAATAATCGACATATATATTAAACGTAAGTAAATATCGAATTAAAGAATTATATCTAAGAGAAATCATGATTCAAAATATTTTGAAGGGTGCATAAATCAAACCAAGTAGCAATCAACATATATCGCACAAATTATAATAGTTACATATTAATTCAGAAGGACCTGATTCAAGTCACTGAAAACATCCAATTCATACACCTAGAAAGACCTGCGGAAACATACGGTAAAAAAAAAAACAAATAAATAATGACAATTTAAAAAAAAAAAAAAAATTAAATGAATCTTAAAGCTAAGAGACAAAAGTTTATAAATATGATTAAAAGTCAATCATATTCAACGTTAAATTTCCACAAATAAATACTCCCTTCGTCCCATATTTATTGTCACCAGACAAAAAACACAAAGTTTTAGGAAATCCCACTAACTTCATTTCTCCACCAATGAAATATCTTCTCTTTCCAGATCCACCAATGAAATATCTTCTTTCCTTTCTATTTATGGAAGTGGACAATTAATTTGGACATCCCAAAATGGAATAATGGACAATAATATAGTGACGGAGGGAGTATTTAGGATGTTTATTAACTGTCACTATATTTACATTGTTAATCAAATTTATTAAATGTAATATTTCAATTCATTAAATGTAATACGTAGTATAATCAGATTTATAAAGTTTCAACAAAATTTTCTGAATAAACATGAGAGAGAACGTGAGATTTAGAGAGAGAAAGGCAGGTTTTGGCGGTTCGTGGAGCACGGTGGCGGTGTACGGAGGCGACAATGGTTTCGACTCTAGGTACTCGTCTACTAGGGTAAACGGTAAGCATACGACTTCGTTCTTTTTCTTCAACTTTCCGATTACTTGGTTGGTGGAAGACCTTTGGAGATTCTTCAAGAAGTTTGGCAAGGTTTCCGACATCTATATGGCTAAAAAAACTCTAGCTAGCGGTCAGAAATTTGGATTCGTTAGATATGAAAGGATTTCAAATCCAGAAAGATTTGCGATGGAAATAAGGAATACGCCTATAGGTGATGGAAACATAAGGGTGTATGTAGCCAGAAATCAAAAAAACTCCTCATCTTCTTCAAGCGCTAGAAGGGAAGAAGAAAGAGTCTCTCGATACCAAAGGCATACAGGTGAAGATGCTAGAAGAGCTAATGGGTACTATAATGTCGGATCTAGACAAGATGGTAGAAGATACAATGATGGGGTGACTAATTCGAATAGTAAACCTCAACCTTTCCCCAACCCAAACCTGCAACATCACTTCAAACTACAGTACCACCATGAACCTGAACCAAGATTCAACACAAAAAAACCCCACCCTCCCCCGAAACCAAACAATACCAATCCTATATTTAACCACAGATCTGAAACCTCACCAAAGTCTAAACCTCCCTACCAACCTATGACACCAAAGTTTACCCCTAAACATAACCCAAACCTAAAGCACAATGGCGATAACCCCGTTCCCTCCCACAAAGATCATGTAATTACAATCGATGATGTGAAAGAACATGATGAGCTCTTCAAACAAGCACTAGTTGGGGATGTCAACAATGTTAACATCCTACAGCAACTCCAAGCGCTAGGTGAAGAAGAAGGCTTAATGTAACAACCCAACCTATATGCAATCGAAATATGCAAAATAAAAAAAATATATATTGTACAGCATAGTTACGCGGCGCGCCACTTACCTGCGCGGCGCGCCAAAATGGTCTGTCCAACTTTTCCTTTTTTGTGAAAAAGATCGCCCACTTCCCGACATATTTAGACTGAACGCTTTCAACAACATATTCCAATATGTAAAACTAACACGATTCAAACATAAAATAAGTTTTACAAAGCGGGGCCCACATCGACCCGAATTACGAGTTTAATACAAAACGAGAGTTTCGACCACAAAAAGTTTAAATACCAAACGACCCTACGAGCATGGTGTTTGGGGTTAAACTACCCAAGTCTCGGTCAAACTCCAAAAGCTAATATCTCCAAAAGCGTCCCCTAACACAACGGGATCTCTACTCCAAACAAACGCCCTTACCTTTGTCCATACCTGAGCCTATAAAAAGGTAAACAACGAGAGGGTAAGCAAAGCTTAGTGAATGCAATAATTACACATACATATATATAACCCATCTATTTGCAATCACATTCATTAAATACCTCGTACGAACTCGTAACTCAATTAGCATGTCATCGTACCCAAAACACTTAACAAGTCGTACGTTATCACAAAACCGCATTAGCATATACTCAACACAATGTATATATATATATATATATATATATATATAAACAATATGCTAAATAATCGAAAATCTCAATATGGTTAACCATAAACGCTATGGTGCTACCGGCTCGTGGTTCACACCATACGCAATTGAGTCATACACTTTTATAGTGCTACCGGCTTGTGGTTCACACTCGACGCTACCGGCTCGTGGTTCACATCTTAATTTATAGTGCTACCGGCTCGTGGTTCACACTCGATGCTACCGGTTCGTGGTTCACATCTTATTTTATAGTGATACCGGCTCGTGGTTCACACTCGATGCTACCGACTCGTGGTTCACATCTTATTGCACACATGTTATGGCACTACCGGCTCGATGGTTCATACCATAACACCCACAAATAAACACGTCATATACACCTACGTATAATTACTCCACTCACCTCAAAATCTCTTGTGAAAGATAATCAAGCTCGAAAATCTTCAATGTAACATACCTATTACATTATACATAATATCAATCACAAACTCAAATTGGTCAACCAACTAAAACTCCATTCTAGTGTTATCTTGACCCATGGTGCAATTCCGACCCATTTGCACCCTTAACCCTAATATTTGGGTTAACATCCCCAAAACCCTAATCATTAGCCAAGTTAGGTTTAAAACACATTTCAACACAAGGTTTATGCATTACACAACTTAGGTCCATTTTGACCCATTTGACCAAATTAAGGTCAACACACCCATTTCGAGTCATCCACTAACCCACACAATGCCCATTTACTTATCTCTAGGTGTGCTAGTAATTGACTAACTAATTTAAGCTCATAAACATCAATTAATACCTTGAAAAATCCTAGTTAGTCATCTTTGAGTCTACATGACCCAAATTCACCCAAAACACCCAATTCACTAATAAATGGGTTTTAAGTTCATCACTTACCCCAAACCCTAACCCTTAATCAAATTAAACAAGGAAAACAAAGTTAGAACATACCACCACACTCAAAACGTAGCTAGGAAGTAGATGAACAACTTTAGAACTTGAGCTTAAGCAAGATTTCTTCTTCTTCTTCCCCAAAATGAGTTTTCCCTCACTAGAATATCACTCTCTCTATAGAAATTAAATGGAGGTGATAAGGGTTGTTGAAGATGAAGTAAATGAAGCTCCAAGACTGAATCTAGGCCTTAAATTCGGGCCCCATGTGTAATTACAAAAACCCCCAAAATATCTAATTTAAAAGAAAGGAATCTGTCACAGACTAATGGCGCGGCGTGCCAAAAGCCTGCGCGGCGCGCAGATTTCCCAGTTCAGATTCTTTTTCATTTTAAAATGTACAACGAAACCCCCACTTCACGCATCTTATTTACGCTTATGTACACAACAAATATTTGGGTCTTACAACTCTCCCTCACTTGAATCGGAGCGCGTCCTCGCGATCCAAGCCGCATGACAAGAAGGAAGATAAACTAACACGAATTCTTCGGGCTCCCACGTAAACTCAGAACCTTTACTCTGACGCCAATTAACTTTAAAAGTCCTTACTTCTTTATTTCTCAACCTTTTGACCTTCTCATCGAGTATGGCAATCGGCTCCTCGATATATTCTAACTTGTTGTTTAGCTCAATTTCGTCTAATGGTACCCAAGATGAATCATCTGTAAGACACTTGCGGAGATGGGAAACATGGAATGTATTATGGATCCCCGCAAGCTCTTCGGGTAATTCCAAACGATACGCGACTTCACCAACACGAGCTAAAACCTTAAATGGCCCAATAAACCTGGGAGCTAACTTTCCCCATTTTCGAAACCGAATAATGCCTTTCCATGGCGAAACCTTAAGCATCACCATGTCACCTTCTAGAAATTCGATCATTCACCTACGTTTGTCGGCATACGACTTTTGTCTATCTTGAGCCTTTTTCAAATGATCCCGGATCATATCAATCTTGCTATTCGTCTCTAAAACCAAATTGGTACTCCCGATTTCTCTTTGACCAATTTCACCCCAACAAATCGGAGTTCGGCACCTCCACCCATAAAGCATCTCATAAGGTGGCATCCCGATACTAGTATGATAGCTATTATTGTACGAGAATTCCACCAAAGGTAAGTGCTCGTCCCAACTACCACCAAAATCAATAATACACGCCCGTAACATATCCTCCAAAGTTTGATTCATACGCTCGGTTTGACCATCCGTTTGAGGATGATACGCCGTGCTCAATTTCAATTGTGTACCCATATCTTCATGAAACTTTTCCTAAAACCGAGATGTAAAACGGGTATCTCGATCCGAAATAATAGATATGGTGTAACAACCCTGATTTTTTCGTTACTTTCGTTAACCTTCCGTTAGTTTATTTAACGGCGATTATTTAACTTTTATGCGTTTACGTGTATTAAATACGTACTTGATCTTCAGAGGATTTTAATAATTGATATGGGTTGGTATTAATTCAAATAAATATTTCGGATAATGAAATACGATTTTGATAAAAGCTTTTTGAGCAACGAAACGCTCGGGTTTATTTTAATAATTAATTTTATTAATTATTAACCTTTTTAAAATATTTAATTTATTGGGTTTTTAATAAATTAGACAATTGGGTGCGTTTAACGATCGGGTTAGCGTTCCGGGTCTTTGGTATGACTAAACGGCACTTAAAACGGACCACGATTACACGAGATTGCAAAACGAGAGCCCGGGAACCCCATGTGGGCCCCATTCGGCCGAAACCCCCACCCCACCCCCTTATGTTTTAATTTTTGATAACTTTAGGGGCTTATGTGTTAATTGTGTATTTATGGCTTGGTATAAATAGAAGTATTAAACCTAATTAGGAATAAGAAAAATAAAACGCAGTTTTTTTCCCTCCTGCTCCCTCCCATCGTCGACCAACACCATCACCACCATACCTTCATCTTTCAAAATTAGCAAAAGTGTTATACACGAATCGTGTTCAACTCCTCGTTCTCTATCCATTGGTATAAACAATTTTGTGATCAAAGGTATAATTGTATAAACCCTAATTCTTAAAATCTGAATTTTATTAAAGTTTCATAGTTATGTTGTCAATTGCTCAAGTCTATACGCGTACGTGTTAATCGTTATCGTTATTTTGATTGTTTGATGCGCTAGGGTTTAAAAACGAATTTGTATTTGTTTGATCAGAAAAATTAAGTTTTTCAAATGTTAATTATTATGTTATAATCAGATTCCTTGCGAAAAACTATTGAGTTTAGGCTTTGGATTCGCTTGATTTCGTTTCCGTATGATTAAGTTATGTCGATTTGAATTATCGTTGTGTTTTTGTTGCTTGATCAGAAATCTGGTATTGATAGAAAATGAATTGTCATGTGAGACTTATACCACTGGAAACATAATTTAAAAACACTCAAGTTAGACTAGGATATCATGTCGTTTGCTTATGTATAGCCCGAGATATTCTAGAATTAGTGTAAATGTAGTTTTATACATCACTTGCATGAGAATAACCGTGTATGATAAAATGTGTTAACTTCTGTGATTAAAGCTTTGCATATTTGAAAATTATACAAAAAGTACTTCATCTTTCATGTGGATATCATAGGCTAATTGTATCTAGATCTTCGGATAATTGCATGCGAATGTGACTAACTAAATGAGAATCGAATCTGTAAATTGAACACGGTTTTGTACTTTGTGAATTTTGTGTATTGTTTGAGCATGTATGCTTATGGAAAATGAAACTTAACATGATATTTGACTTATTGTTAGTTTATGTTAATCTCTGAAACCTTATGCATTGGGCACAATAGAGCCATACTTTATGTGAATTCTGATTTGAGCTGAAAACTGAATGTTCAACTTGTACGAATAAAATGTACAAATTGGCTAAACAAAAGTGGCTAAATTTTTTATATGTGTTACTTTGATTTGTCCTTGAACTATGGCCACTGGTCTTGTATCAATTTCATGTTCCTAACTCCGGTTATAGCCAAAATGAATTCAGTGAGTGGTCAGAAACTGACCTGGCAAACCCCAAATGTGTCCCTTCTGATTCCTGAATTTTAATTGTCGTATGAGTCCCTGGCCGGACTTTTTGGAATTTATTTTAAGTATATTTATCATCTGGAGTTTTTAATATTTACTTGAATTTTGTACTATGGGATAATGTGCTAAGTATGCTACGTGTTCATAAACTTTGTGCATAACGATAAACTGAAATTGTAAAAATGATCATTCATGACCTAAAACGTATTGTTTGACTTAGGTTTGACATGTTGACCAATATTTGACATGAACCTACTGATGTTGACTTTAGTTGACTACTTTGACCAAGTTTGACTTTCGGTTTGACTTCGGTTGACTTTGTTTGACTTGCATGATATAGTTGACTTTTACTTTAAAACGCGTCGAGTCGAGCAATAAGACAACGTACACTATGAAACCACACTTATATAAGATACATATATTGACCAACCTACATACGTATACTTAGGTTACATTACTCGGGTCTAAACCGTACAAGTCATTTGTCTTTCATTCCGAGCTTATTTCAAAGGTGAGTCTACAGTCCCGCTTTTTACATGTTTTCAGGGATGAGAATACACGCTGTTATATTTACATTTTCAATTACTTTTATATTGACATGAGTACTACACATATGCATAATGAGTTTGTTCAAAAAGCCTCTAGCTTGAATACTTTTAATACCATCGGTGTAAGCACAATTTAGATGGACGGATCCGTTATGTTGACAACCTCACCCACTATAAAAGCAGTGGTGCATTTACTTTGAACATTAAATACATTTGAACAAGTGTATAACATTTTACGAGGTAAGGTCGGGGGTAGTAGTTTCTATACTCGGGTTAATGCTAGTATTCAGGTGCTCGGTTTATGCAAGCGATAGAATCTCGTGGTCAAGGAAACTAAACTATTTTTCTGATAACTGTTTTTCTTCAGATACTATTACATTACTTTAAACCTGTAGATTCACCAACATTATTTGTTGACCTGTTTTTGCGTGTTGTTATTCTCAGGTCCTTAAGAGGTATGCTTCCGCTGTGTTTGCTGCATGACTGGCCGTGGAGTCAGCATTTGATTTTAAAGAACATTATTTACTTTCGCATTTAAAACTTTTATACTGTTTAAATGTGATGACCCGGGAATTTTCGACTAAATTTAAACTTAATCTTTATATGATTTCGATACGATAAGCAAAGTATGTAATGTTGAGTCTAGAAAACATTGGAACGATGTTCATATATTCAATTGACCTTTGACTACTCCCGACGATTCACGAACTTTAATTGTAAAAATGTATACATAAATGATTGTATATGTAAATAATTATATATAATAAATTAATTATATTAATGAACTACTATATGATTTAGTTATTATGGAAGACAACTTAACATAACTAAAACTTATTATTGTGAATATATAGATTATATTGAACACAAATGATTTCAAAAAAAAAAAAATTATTTATCGAAATTAACAAAGTATTAGAGGATATGCTCTGAGATTATAATTTCAATATATATAATACATTTATTTACTGAGTATTCAAAACATAATTAAATATGTAACAGTGGAAAAAATACATATATATATATATATATATATATATATATATATATATATATATATATATATATATATATATATATATATATATATATATATATCTTGATGGATATACACAATTAATGACTTTGTACATTATAATATATAAAATAAATAGATATTAAATATTCTAAGTATGCTATTATATATATATATATATATATATATATATATATATATATATATATATATATATATATATATATATATATATATATATATATATATATCATGTAATTATTAAATATTACAAGATTAATAAATTCTAGTAATAATATATGTAAATACAAGTTAAGGTTATAGTTATTATAATATTATGATTACTTTCATTAATATTAAAATCTGTAATAATAATTAATATTTTTTTAATATATAATATATAGATATGAATTGTGATAAATATAATTTTATTTTTATATATAATATTACTATTACTAATATCGTTATTAATATTAGTAATAATATTAGTAGTATTATAATTATTATTATTATTAAAAATTAATGTTATTGTTATAAAGCTTATAGATATTATTATTATTATTATCAATAATCAATAATAGTATTGTTATTATAAATATTATTTATATTAAAAGTATTATTATTATTATTATTATTATTATTATAGTTAATATATGTACAATTATATAAAAACAGAAATATCTATATATATATACCGAATTATGTATAAAAATATATTTTAGGAATCAATCTGGAATCTGTATTATATTTAAATACGTATTATACAGATACATATAAATACAGTTATATATTTATAAAATACTGATTCATACATTTTTTAATTAAGAATCATATCTGATTATATAAAAATAAATACAGGATGTAATCAGATGTAAATTTCTATCCTCACTGTTTAATCTGTCTGATTGATTCTTGAACATGTCGACATCCAAAACACTAAATAACAGAAACATGATTTAATTCAGTTAGCAATCAATTCATTCTTTTAATTTTTTTTTAAAAATTTTGTACGTACTCAAATCATATTTGTCGACTCAATTATGGCCATAAAACAAACGATTCTCAAAGCCATTATCGACCTTCATTCAGTTCACCATCAATTATTACAATCCATTACTCCAATTTCGAATTTTAAACAGAAACAAATGAAGAACACCAAAAAAAAAAAAATTAGAACCGTACCCTGTTCTTGCTTCATTAAATCAAAACCTCAAAGTCGTATTTAATTTCAAAATTTGTAAACACAATTGTGTCAGGATTTATTTACTAAAACTATCTGCAAAATATGAAATTCCAATTCTTCAAAACAAGATTGAATTCGTGAGTCAAAGTTTGGAAAATAAAAGTCAAACTCATTGTTCTTCATGAAAATTCAAAGCCTAGTCGATGTTTTAGATTCAATTGAGGATACAGAAAGTTTTTAATAGCAATTTAGCACCTCTTTCATGTTTTGATCTTTGTCTAAAAGGTACTTGAATTTCGAAATTGAATTGGAGTTACATCGTGAATTTTTCCTTTCTGTTACAGCATTTATTTAAATTTTTATTTGTTTTGATTAATCTGATTACTCCTTAATAGTTTATGTATCCTAAAAATCTATTATGTAAACTGTCATTAAACTGAATTGGCTCCTGATCCCTGGTCGACTAAGTTTTATCAGAAGAAGAACATAAAAGAAAATAGATATAATCGATTTAAATATTTTTAGTATACAGTTTATGTCAGAAAAACGAAAATGGAATAATGGTTAAGTATGAGTTCGGGTTTTCAAGAGGTCGGGGGTTCGAGCCTCGCAAGAGGCACAATCTTTTTGGAACCCTTTCCTAAGGTAGTATTCTATTTTATCATTATTATTATTATTATTATTATTATTATTATTATTATTATTATTATTATTATTATTATTATTATTATTATTATTATTATTATTATTATTATTAGTGTGTTATTATTATTGTTATTATTAACAAAAGTATTAGTAATAATATCATTATTATTGTTAATATGATTATTAGTATGGTTAAAATTAAAACTTATTACCATAATTAACAAAATAGGTATCTTTATAATAATAATTATTATTATTAAGAATTAAGTATCATTATCAAGAGTTAATATTTTCATAACCATTATTATCAAATTATTCACTTTATTAAAAACTACTATTACTATCATTATTATGAAATTTATTATAAAAATTATCATTAATATTATCCTTTATAGAATTATTAATACTATTATTATTATTATTATTATTATTATTATTATTATTATTATTATTATTATTATTATTATTATTATTATTAAATTTAGTATTATCGTTATTATTATTGTCATCACATAAAATAGTATCTTAAAATACTACTTTAACAAATAAATGATATATATATATACAGTTGGTATCAGAGCGGTGGTCTTAGCAAACCAGGTCTGCATTAGTGTGTATAACTGATAAGTCGTTAGGATACATTAGTGAGTCTGGACTTCGACCGTGTCTGCATGTCAAAAGTTTTGCTTATCATTTCGTGTCGAAAATTACCTGCTTATCATTCTTAGTCTAGACATGTCTTACCGCAGCTAGTGCATCGATAGTGTATAGACAAAATTCATATCTTAGCGTATTTGTTGCTATAGACTTTACCTGACAGTTTCCTTAGATTCCTCCGTAACTTATGGGATTTTAGTATTATATATGCATATGTAAATTATGTATTGCAACTTATGGGTTCTACATCCTATAATCAATTTCTTATCGAAAATCCTTCATCTGATTGTACGAGATGAATCCCTCAACCAGTTAGAATTCCTCGGATTTCGATAGCTATTCCGATATGGAGTTTCACCTAAGCTCCGAAAGCAGTGTCACCAGAATGAATCAACCAATCATTCATCCCCAATTCATCTGATGGGATCGTAGTTGACTTAATCAATGGAGACGCACAGAAGGCGATCCCTTCCACTAATCGAATTCACCTCTTGATGAAGAACCTGAAGCACTTACTGGCGAACCTGTTCATAACACCATTTTCACCCTCATTTCCCGAATATCTTGCCACGACTATATCATAACTCAGATTCTAAACCTTATTCATTCACCCGTCCTTACAGACAATCATCCCGGAGTAATAAGTCAATGAACTACGCGCCCGAGTTGTAGCCTTGAAAAATATGGTGCAAGACGTACCAGCTTCAACAACATCAACGGCACCAACAGTAATACCAACATCAATACCAGTACCACCAACAACCCAAGTTCAACATCTCACACCTCAACATCTCATTATGTATCTCGAGTATAATCATCAATCTGCGAATCGTTCTACATCATTTATCTTCGTTTGACATGACGATTATGTAATCTCTAATGTTTTAGAGATTATATATTCTTGTTCTAACGGAAAATCAAATGAGTTTAATATCATATTGACTCATTAAATCCATGATTTCATCTGAAGAAAATATGTATGTATATATATTTTTTTCATAAAGACTGTAATTAAAAATTCTTTCGTACAAACTGTAAATGGTGAAAATATTTTAACGGGTAGGTAATACCCGAGGAATATTTAGATTTCACATTAATAAAGTTACACTGTACATTCTTCGAAGATGATTTAATAGTCATTTACTATCCTATTTATAACCACCAATATACGTATCCGTTCACAGCAGAATAACCCTTTTTAATTCAATTTCATATTTGGATTTTGATCTATCAAAATCCAACAAGTGGCATAATGAAGAAAACATTTGACAAAATAAAAATTGTTAGAAACAAACAAATTAACTATGAGTAATTTTGTTAAGAATCCACGCTAACTGTTCCTATCTAATTGTTCCTAGCTAACTGATTACATTTTATTTATCGCAATTTAATTATCGCAATTTACATTCTCGCAATTTTATTTATCGTCATTTAAATTCTGTTATTTACTTTACGCACTTTATTTATCGTCATTTAATTTCTGTTATTTATTTTTACGCACTTTAAATATCGGGACACGTATACAAGGTTTTGACATATCATATCGACGCATATATATATATATATATATATATATATATATATATATATATATATATATATATATATATATATATATATATATATATATATATATATATATATATATATATATTATTTGGAATAACCATAGACACTCTATATGCAGTAATGATCGAGTTCTCTATACAGGGTTGAGGTTGATTCTATAATAATATATATACTTTGAGTTGTGATCGAGTCTGAGACATGTACACGGGTCATGATACGTATTAATTATTTCGAATATTATAAATTAAACTATATATGAATTATTGGACTGTTAACTGTGGACTATCGACTGTGGACTATCAAGATTGGACAATTAAAAATGAATTAAAATATTGATTATAACATATGAAACTAAACATTTCTTCAAGTTTGCCACTTGATTTCATTTTAAACCTCATCTGTATCTTGACGATTATAATCTGCGTTCAAACATTTCATAATTCTTGAAAACACCTCAATCGAAAGGATGAACCGACCGCACTTTACCTACAGAAGAAAATATTGATGCGTATAGTTATATACCTAAAAACACTCGGAACTTGAGTAAACGTTTAATACGTAGCTGTGCTAATTCCTTTAGCGTTGTTATTACCCAAAATAACTTTACAATCACTTTTCAAGGTAGCCAATTTTGTCACAGCTCCAGCAAGTTAACTTCGACTTTTCGTTCGAAACAACCTTATTATAACCTTGATATATATGCATGCACTTTTATTGTTACTGGAGAACCTTTCATATTCCACCATAGTACCATCAGCGTTTAATCATCTAAAAACACAATTCTCCTGAAACCACCTCGGATTGATAACCGATGATTCAGATATCGTAGCATTAAATGTAGAGGAAATAGAAAAATTGTAGATAGTCTAAACGGCCAAAAGTTTGATGATAAAGAAGTGAGTGTTAGTAACGCTCGATAGAAAACTTGGTACTGAAAAACAGATTGAGCAAACCATAAAGGAGACCAAGGCCAAATCACAAGGACTAAACTTATACATTCAGAATCCTGATGATACTGTTTCTGATGAAACCTTTAGCGAATACCTTGCTTCTGACTCCAAACCCTTGCGGACAATAGTTTCTATCATCCTCTGATCTTAGATATTCCGAGATATTATCGTATCTTTCATTATAAATATCCTCGATATTTCTGAATATATTTTCATAACTAATCTTATCTGAAATCATTAATCTCTTCGTGCTATCAGTATTACATCATATAGAAACTGTTAGTTTCTATATTCTGTAAACTTTTGAGCTTAAAATATGAATGTTATTGAAGTAATGTTGGGAACTGATGCATGAGTTAGTATAATATAATGACACTTGATCAACGTGATTATATTACAGTAAGTCATGCTGAGTTTCTAATGAAACGTGATGATTCACAGACCATAACGCCATCATGTGTCATGTTACATAACTCTTTCATTCTACATAACCTCCGAACATATCAAGAAGAATATATTCTTGATAGTTCTATCTTCTGTAATTTTGATAAATTTGAAAATCAAATCGTGCTATCACGTTCCACCATGCTTAGAACATTATAATCATTTGAAACTCTATATCTACGAATTTTGATCATTGTTCGCTTGAGTTGGAGTCGGGAAGAGAAAACAAGAACATGGAGCTCCGAAAAATAAAGAAAAATATAAAGCCGATCACAAACACAGGAATTACAAACTGTGTATATCAATGTTTATCGCAACATAAAGACACGGGAGAATTAAAAACATTATAACCCCGAGGGTGAAGTAGAAGAAAACAGATTCCTCCGATGGTAATTGGAAAAGGAGAATGATTGTTGCGATAATGAGGATAAGGACAAGGATCAGAATTGGATTAAGCATTTTCATAATCTTTTGAATTTGGGGATTGTATAGAAATGGTGAGAATAAGGGAACGGAAGAGCTTAATTTATAAGGGAAATATCAGACAGAGTAATCGAGGCGGATCACCGTATTTAATTTTAGAGATCTTAATTTCCTTATTCGCCGAAGAATCAAATCTTTTAGATTTCAAAGATTTCCTTTAAATCTCTTGAATTCCGGAATTCAAACGTGACCACGTCAAAGGTTAAGACGCACCTTATTTTCTAAATTCAACCCTGACTCTGTCGAAAGTTAAGATGAATCTTTACTTTTACTATTTCAATCTTTTGTGATAGCTTCATTCGTACGCTTCGAATAACCGAATAGTTTTATCTAAATAATTCAATGATGATAAAACTCTATTTATCAACTTATATTTGTCATGAAAACATTTTTATTGTTAGCCATGACCACCTCACTCAAATTTCGGGGCGAAATTTCTTTAACGGGTAGGTACTGTGATGACCCGGGAATTTCCAACCAAATTTAAACTTAATCTTTATATGATTTCGATACGATAAGTAAAGTATGTAATGTTGAGTCTAGAGAACATTGGAACGATGTTCATATATTCAATTGACCTTTGACTACTCCCGACGATTCACGAAATTTAATTGTAAAAATGTATACATAAATGATTATATATGTAAATAATTATATATAATAAATTAATTATATTAATGAACTACTATATGATTTAGTTATTATGGAAGACAACTTAACATAACTAAAACTTATTATTGTGAATATATAGATTATATTGAACACAAATGATTTCAAAAAAAAAATAATAATAATTTATCGAAATTAACAAAGTATTAGAGGATATACTCTGAGATTATAACTTCAATATATATAATACATTTATTTACTGAGTATTCAAAACATAATTAAATATGTAACAGTGGAATAAATACATATATATATATATATATATATATATATATATATATATATATATATATATATATATATATATATATATATATATATATATATATATATATATATATGATGTTATGCGAGGTGTATATGAAATAGTTTATATTTTACTAGGAAAAACTATTAAATACGATACAATTTTACACAAGATATTTATTTATTTATAGAACGGATATACCTAAACCTTGCTACAACACTTATAGGCAGTGTACCTAATCGTACTGTAGTGTAGTTTTTAGTAAGTCCGGTTCGTTCCACAGGGAAAAATCTTTAAACAAAGCTTAACGCCATATTAGTTTAATTTATAAAAATACAAATATATATATATAAGTAATATTATTATTTTAAAGGGGGGTTTTTACCATTTAATGACCGGTTTGTCGATTTTAAAAACTTTAGTCGCAGTTAAAACCTAATGTAAAATATTAAATAAATAAAAGACTTAATTTAAAGCGTAAAGTAAATAACGATAATGAAATTGCGATAAATAAAAGTGCGATAAAATAAAATTGCGATAATTAAAAAGTACGATAATTAAAAGTGCAATTAAATACAATAACAATAAATAAAAGTGCGATAATTAGAAGTGCAATTAAATATAAAATAAAGGAAATTAAATATGAAATAAAAGAATTATGCTTATTTAAACTTCCGTAATCATGATGTTTGACGTGTTGATTTTAGTTTATTCCCATGGGTTAATTGTTCTTTGTCCTGGATTATTTAATATGTCCATACGAATTTGTCCATAATAGTCCATCAGTCATAAATATAAATAGCGAAAGCCTTCGTCAAATTATTCTTATTCCCGAAGTCAAATATTCCAACTAATTGGGGATTCGAATTGTAACAAGGTTTTAATACTTTGTTTAATGAATACACCAGGTTATCGACTGCTTGTAAACCAAGGTTTTACTACTTTGTTAACAATTACACCAATTACCCTTAAATGTAATTCACCCCTGTTTCAACAAGTCTATTAACTATTAATTCAGTTTCGTGTCCGGTAAAATGAATAATTATTGGTATTCATAGATATCCCGCCCACCGTACCCAGTCAAGCGTATGTGATTATATATAAATACGTCAAATTATAAGTTTGTATATTAAATTAACAAGGTATTGTTTAGTTAATATAAAACCCATTAATAGCCCATAGTCTAATTTTCACAAGTGTCGTTCTTTTATCCAAACCCCAATTATGGTACAAAGCCCAATTACCCAATTTTAATATTTTTAGCCCAACAACATGATTACTTCGATTTAAATAAGCATAATAATAACTTAGCTACGAGACATTAAATTAAAAAGGTTGAACATAACTTACAATGATTAAAAATAGCGTAGCGTTACACGGACAGAATTTCGACTTACACCCTTACAATATTCACTAACATACCATTATTATTAGAATTAAAAATTAAAATTAAAATTAAAATATAAATTATATATATATATATATATCGTATAATATAGATAGAGAGATTGATATTTTGGATATATAAAACGTCGAATTGCGTTGGCTTTTATAGGCAGTTTCAGAAATTGGGGCTCCGTGAGTCGCGGCCTTTTTGGAGTTCAAACTCCGCAACTCGCGGAGTTCGCCTTTACAGCTCACACAAGTTTGGATCTTCTTTGCCGACGGTTTTAATATATAAATATAATATATATATAATTTATATAATTAATTATATATTATATTATATTTATATACATAGTTAACTTGTAATTTTTAGTCCGTTGCGTCGAGCGTTAAGAGTTGACTCATGTCCCGGTTCCGGATTTTTGAACGTCCTTGCGTACAATTTAATATCTTGTACTTTGCATTTTGAATCTTGTACTCTTGTAATTTTGAGACGTTTCTTATCAATAATTGGAACCTCTTTGATTGTATTTTGTACTTTTGAGCTTTTTAGTCGTTTGCGTCTTCAATTCGTCGAATATGTCTTTTGTCTTCACATTTTATTATTTAAACGAATATCACTTGTAAATAGAACAATTGCAACTAAAAGCTTGTCTTTCTTGAGGGATAATGCTATGAAATATATGTTCGTTTTTAGCATTATCAAATATTTCCACACCTGAGCGTTGCTTGTCCTCAAGCAATATAGTCTTGAAATACTAGAATCACTTCTTTATTCTTCACACTTTGTACATCAGTGATTTCTATACGGCGGTATAAATAATGGTAGTAACGATATGGTTTACAGTCCCACATGACTATAAAAATTTAGATCCATTAAGGAAATTGGATCTTTATGAAAACATTTGATCTTTTGAAAATTAAATCTAGCTTTTACCCTAGATAAGTTTTCCGGAATAACCCTTCACCGGTGTTTGCAAATTGTTTTTGTGGGTTTAGTGGGTTTCAGATTTGAAAATTTTAGCTCAAAACTTGCGGTTTTGTGTCACCCACTTGCTAACCTTGTATTGGGAAAGCAACACGTCCAGTATACTTGCTCCGTATATTACCTTTCGGTAAACTACCGTCCGGTTGTAAAGGAAAGCGTTGAACAAGCAACTGTTAAGGCAATGTCCCCTGACATGCTTTTAATTATGATCTATAACGTGTCGGACGCAATTACTATCCTTTGTAGGAGCAATAGTAAAGCTCACCCTTATAATTTTTCTTCGGTCTGGCACAAGGTCCTGTCTTTGACCATGCTATGCAACCACCGTTCTTACGGTTGACACCCGATTTGGTCCAGGTGACCTAATGAATTCCAGGTGAATTCCTAGGATTTTACGTTCAAAGGTAATGAACGCATTGAAAATGGGTTTTTAGAAAACAAATCGGTTTGTAATTTTGATCAAAATATTTTCTCGTTCAAGCTCGAGTTTATATATCATTGAATTCCATGAGTTTGTAATTCTCAATCTTTAAGGTCAATCTCTAGGATTGAGTGATATCAGTCTTAAAAGCTGATTTTTGATCTTTAAGGAGATTATCCTTTCCGGGAATCTGATTCATTAGTCTTATCAAGCTAATTTGCACGGCGTCCTCCCCATTTTACAAGATAAATCCTTCTCATGGTTAGGATAAATCTAACCACTTGGCGACCCTGTTTTATGCTGAGGTCCGTGGATTTCCTGCTGATTTTAGAGATGACTTTTCTAGGGTTTTCGTCAACCTACAGCTGGTCTGGACGACAACTTCATGACCTAAATCAAGAAGCGCGTTTCTTTTTCGGAAGACTTTACTTCCTTTTAATGATGGAATTGATTCATCGTGTAGATCCATCTTTCTTACAGTAAATCGGGTAAAACTGTTTAGTTTAGTCCAAAACAAAAGTATTTTCAGTTATTTGTTACAGAAATATGTAACATATGTTTTAAAATAACTTGGTAAATTTTCTCACACTTGGCTTTTATTTTCCTATTTATTGTCCTCTATTCCATTTTAAATGAATTTTAACATTTTGGTTTGTTTCTCAATTTATGTCCTTTCCGAGGTAACAATAATTTCGGTGTTAACACCTAGTTTTATCGTTCATAAATATGTATAAACATGATTTTGAGTTCATTTAATTGAAAATTTTAAAAAATTTTCTAGAATTGGGTAGTCAGTATATAAGACTAGGGCTGTTCTTTATTATCAGAGAGCACTAGATTCTAATACAATTACTGCTTTACTAGTATTTCTAATGGTAACCAAGTGTATAAAGTAAAAATTTTAAAATCCGAAAGAATTTAACCCCTTCCCACACTTAAGATCTTGCAATGCCCTCATTTGCAAGAAATCTGTAACAATTTAAATTATTGAGGGTGATTAGCGTAGAAAAATGATTAAATTTTACCAAAGTTTCCAAACATATTGGCGTTTGTTTGCTGAATGATAAATGGTGCATATCATTTGTTCATTCCATCTTGTTGTTATTTCACATATATTTTGCATCTTATCGTCAAAATTAGTTGCTTTTGCTGAACTTAATGCCAGTCTTTGAAAATGCGTTGTTTTACCCTGTTGTGTACATAAGATAAACTGCAAACATATATACATATTTTTGAAGTTTGGTATATTACCCCACATTCAAAAATTATTAAAATCTAATAATAAAAGTTAAAAAATTATAAAAACTATTACAATATTAACATAAGTGTTAAATGTAGTAACATTACAAAAATAAATATAACTAAATAAACTAGGATTGATACTGATACCAGTAGGGGTTCCATGCATAACCGTATGTGTTATAAAATGCTTCAGCTGGGTTATAAGTAGGATATGGTGGTTGGATCTCTATAGACCAGGGAGGAAATACGGGCGTTGGAGTAGGAATATAGTTTCTACCTATATGTTGGCAATGAGCTATGATTTGGTTTTGATGAACTTGCCAATCTTCAAATGCTCGATGTCTAGCATTTTCATACTCTTGTGAAGCTATAAACCTTTGCATTTCTGTCATTTCATTTCCCCCTCCCACATTACCTGGCTGGTGATTTCTCTCAACCTGTGGATGTCTTCCATTATATCTTACTGCGGCGTTATTTCGCCTCTTCAAAACCTTAGCACATGATATACATTTAAACCAATTGTATCGTGGGGTTCTGGTTCTTCGATTAATAATCCCCCCGACTTATATCCACATCGAGATACTCAGCCATTAATGTAATAAATATACCACCTCCTATTATACTGTGCGGTCTCATCCCCCTAACCATAGCTGATAAATAATAACCCACACAATAAGGTATACTTACAGTGCTTTGTGGGTCTCGAATACACATGTGGTAAAATAAATCTTGCTCATTTACCTTTTCCTTATTTTTACCTCACTGTGTAATCGAGTTCGCTAGAAACCTGTGAATTACTCTTAATTCAGCTCTATCAATATCAAGATAAGAGTAATTTCCCCCTTTAAATCGATGATGGCTAGTCATTTGACTCCATACACCATGCGTATCAAAATTTTTATTCAATCTTCCTACCATTTAATATTAAACCTCGACAATCGGCAGATGCTAGCTCCTCAGGCGTATATATACGTAAGGCCTGAGCCATGTCTAGTAGAGACATGTTGCGCATCGAACCTCCTAACAAAAATCTAATAAAAGCTCGATCGGTTAAACTAGCTACCCGATCATTTATTTCTATACTACACAATAATTCTTCACACCATACTTTATATACAGGTCTACGCATGTTGAATAATCGTACCCAATCGTTAAAAGTAGAATTACCATACCTCTGTGTAAGTAATTCTCTAATTGGCTTGGCCAATTCTACAGCTTCTAACGGTTCCCATTCTATGATCCTAGGTACTTCAACAGCTTTAGAATGAAGAGTGTGCAAGCTCTTTTGGTATTTTGGATAATCTATCCAACGTCTGTCTAACTCAAGTTCGGGTGCAAATCTTCCACGTGCATATTTGAAAATGTCATAACTGGATGAGGTATATCTTGTTTGTAATAGCTATCAACATCCTGTTGTTCCGCATTCTCAGGAGGAGCAATGCGAGCTTGGGATGAAGATTCACCCCTTTCAGTCTGCAAAACTCATCAAACAAAATTTTTGTGCATCCAAATATGCATTAGTTTCAGCAAGATCATCAATCAAAATAATTACAATGACATGTTCAATTTATATCAAACTTATGCTTATTTTCATATTTTTATCAAATCTACACTTTTTCAAATAAGCATATACGAAAATGTTCGCCAAGTTCATAAGCATTCAACTCAAATAACATGTCAAAATAATCATTATTAGTAACTAAACAAGTTTCAAATGGCATTATCTCTCAAAAATCAAGTTCATGAATTTTAGACTTGAAAAAGTCCACTTTAATTCTCAAAAATCATGTTTAGGCTCAAGGTTTGGATCATTTAATTACCTAAACATGTTACACTACTTAATTTAGCAATAATTCATGAAAAAAATTGGCCATAAACTGTTTATATCAAAAAGCCCCAAATTGCTCAAGAACACAAACCCTAGATTACTCAAAATTTGAAATTTAAGGCTTTTAATCATGTTAAATAGCATCAATCTAGGTTATACAAGCATAATACATAAGCAATTTAAGCATAATTACACTAAAAAGCATCAAAATCTAATTGGGTATAAAATTGCTCAAGAACACTAATTTTCAGATTAAAGGGTGTTTTGATGTAGAAATTTACCATTTTCCTTGAGTAATTCCTTGATAGCATCCTTCTCAACATGATTTTGTGAAAGATTTGATGAAAAATGGTGAAAAATACGAATTTGTGTGTGTTTTTTCGGGTTTTTTTTCGCAGTTTTGTGGGTGTTTATGTGTTGGGGACTGTCTGATCTGCGTTTTATTTTTTTCCTGGAATTTTGATTCTCCGCGACTTGCGGTGTTTACCCATTACAAACTCCGCGAGTTGCGGTGTTTGTATTTTTATTTTTTTTCTAAATCTTTAACTTATAAAACAAATATAAATTAATTTTAAAAATTTGTTTCCCTTGTTATTTAGGACGAGGTCGTTTCGGAACGTTGTCCTAGTCCGTCCCTCGACAAAATTTTAAAATTTGTCTTTTTCAAGTGATTGTTTTAAAAGCAAAGATTTTTTGGGTTTTTTTTAATGTTTTTGGCATACTTTAATTCAATAAGATTAAAAATAATGATAATAAAAGTTCTCGTCCCTCCCTCGGGTAAAGCAATTTCGGTTCAACGACCTAGTCTTTAACTCAAGACGGATTTTAAAAATTATATTTTTAACTTAGCGAAATAAAGTAAATTTTTGTTTTTAAATTCACACCAAACTTAAATTTAAAATGCATAAAATTAAAAATTCATATTTTAAAAATTAAAAATTCACACCAAACTTATATTATATTTTTGTTTTTATACATACAAAATTATATTAAAAATATCAATTTTTTCAAATATTTACAATTTTAAATATATTAATTTAAAAAGTTTACAATATTATTTTAATTTTTATATATTAATTTTAAAACATGGTAAAAATAAAAAAAAAAAAATCTTTTTGGCTTTTATCCCACTTTAATCAATCAAATATTATCAAAAATATACGCCCCTCTTTTCGGTAAAGTAATTTCGATTCCATGACCTAATTTAACTCATGACGAATTTTTGAAATATTTTGTGTTGATTGATTAAAGATATTTATACCTTAAGAATAAACGTTAAATTTCGCAGTGATGTAATAAATTTTTGTATGATATCAATAATTTCGGTCGCAAGACCTAATTTTATCGAATACCAATTTAATACTTTATAGCGAACAAATTAGCGTTTATTATCAAAAGGTTAAAAATAAAAATAAAAAAAAACTGTACAAACTTACCTGTGAAATATATTTCTTAGTGATATGCTCTAGCCCACTCATAAGATAGTCGGACTAATTGATTTTCCATGGCTACATAGGCGTAACCTCGAGCATTCAGTGTTTTTTCTTCTAAACATATGAACGGTTCATCTCTGCATAAAGTAACAAATTCGGTGTTTGAATAGGTTTGATTATTTGAACATTTACCTTCGTGTGACCATTTTCCACATTTGTGACATTTTTCAAGGTGTCGTGCTCTTCTTTTTGCTGCGGATTTTGATTTTCCTTTACCAAATTGTAACTTATTATCTTCGCATCTGGATTCTTTTCTTACTCTGTCCAATTTACCTCTGATTAATGATACTATTTCACTCGAAAGTGTGTCATTATTACGTTTAGTGATCAAAGCGTGTAGCATTAGACCATGGTTTAGTTCACAGGAAGTCTTCATTTCGTAAAAACCTAAAAAAATAAAAATTCAGAATGGGGGGAGAAGACTAGTTCTTTAGGGTCTGCTAGGAAAAGACCATTCGGGTTCCAATTTCGAGAACTACACGAAAACAGAAAATCTAACTCTAACAGAAATACATAAACCTCCCTACACTTAGTTGAAATTGTGATTAACATTATTTTCAATTGAATCATCAACAACTTGTATATCTTTGAGTTTTACTTCAATCCATTTGTTGATTTCCTCCGTAACTTTCACAAATTCAACTAACATCTCCTTTTCTTTTGGCGATAAATTGAATACTAATCGGTTACATAACTTAAAGTTTCCTTTAATCTTAGCATCGTGAATCCGTTTATAAAGTTTTTTTGTTGAACTGTTAAAAATGGGTTCATCTAATTTCGTATCATCAACGGAATTCTTTGTGATTGGATCATCATTAAGTGTTTCTTCATCTTCCCTACACTTATGCGTTTTTATTGGTCTATCATTTTTGGTTGGCGGAGATCTAAACTTTCAGTTCACAAAGGTGATCGATGTATCACCATCCCTAAGTGTCATTCTACCTTCTCTTACATCAATGAATGCCTCGGTGGTTGCTAAAAATGGGCGACCTAGAATTAGAGGAATATCAAGGTTTTCCTCCATATTAATCACTATGAAGTTTGCAACAAAGGTCAAACTTCCCACGTTAACAAGTAAATTATTTGCTATTCCAACCGGGTGTTTAATGGTTTGGTCAAATGATTGAACACCTATTTTAGTTGGTTTTAATTTACCCATGCCTAATCTTTTGTATAAGGAAAGAGGCATAATATTTGCACTTGCTCCTAAATCTGCGAGTCCATCATATACAGCACCATCATTAAGCAAGCAAGAAATGATAAATTCACCCGGGTCTCCTGCTTTAGTAAGTCGAGTTGGTTTGTAAACCTTTTTCGGGTGTTCTTTTCTTGGTTCTTTCACTTCTATTTGAACTTCTTGTTCACATTTTTCTTCGTTTCTTGGAATGGGAGGTTTGTATAAGAATTTTTCTTCATCACTCAAATTTGACTCCTCCCTATATTCCAATTTTGATTTTTCATATGTTGTTGATAACATATTTATGTTTTCATTTTGAAGGTTTTCTTGGGTGGTGAAATTATGATTAACTTCATTGTCAACTTCCATCGGTCCATGTATGTAATGTTTAACTCTGTGACCATTAACTTTAAATTCAATCCCATTTGAATTTATTAATTCTACTGTTCCGTATGGGAAAACTCTTTTGACTATGAAAGGTCCAGACCATCTTGATTTCAATTTTCCAGGAAATAGCTTGAATCGTGAATTGAAAAGAAGAACTCTGTCTCCTTCTTTGAATTCTTTTGAACTTCTGATTCTTTTATCATGCCATTTCTTCGTTCTTTCCTTATAGATTAAGGAATTTTCATATGCTTCATGTCGTAATTCTTCTAATTCGTTTAATTGACTTAACCGTAGACGTCCGACTTCATGTAAATCAAGAGTACATGTCTTCAAAGCCCAAAATGCTTTGTGTTCAATTTCTACTGGAAGATGACATGCTTTTCCGTAAACGAGTCTAAAAGGTGTGGTTCCAATTGGAGTTTTGTAGGCTGTTCTAAAAGCCCAGAGTGCATCCTCCAATTTTATGAACCATTCCTTCGGATTTGATCCTACAGTTTTCTCTAGAATACGTTTTAAAGCTCGGTTGGTATTTTCAACTTGTCCACTTGTTTGTGGATGATATGCGGTGGAGATTTTATGAGTTACTCCATATCTTGTGAGAACTTTCTCAAGTTGATTATTACAGAAATGAGTACCCCGATCACTTATTAAAGCTTTCGGTGTTCCAAACCTTGCAAAAAGACGTTTTAAAAAGTTGACTACAACTCGTGCATCATTAGTTAGGAGAGCTTGTGCTTCCGCCCATTTAGATACATAATCAATGGCAACGAGAATATAGAGATTATTATGAGATTTTGGAAATGGACCCATAAAGTCAATACCCCAAATGTCAAATACTTCACATACTTGAATGACATTTTGTGGCATTTCATCACGTTGACTTATTTTTCCGGCCCTTTGACAAGCATCACAGGATTTGCAAAGAAGGTGTGCGTCTTTGTAAATTGTAGGCCAATAGAATCCAGCATCATAAACTTTTCTTGCTGTGAGTTGAGGCTCATAATGCCCTCCTGTTGGTCCTGTGTGACAATGGTTTAAGATTTTACTAGCTTCATCTCCGAATACACATCGGCGTATTATTCCATCTGGGCAACTTTTAAACAGATGTGGATCTTCCCAGAAATAGTGTTTTATATCATTAAAGAATTTCTTTCGTTTTTGGTACGATAATCTTTTTTCAAGGAATCCACATACTAAGTAGTTTGCATAGTCTGCAAACCATGGTATTTCATTATAATCTATCTTCAATAGATATTCATCAGGAAAGTTGTCTTGTATGGCCGATTCATTTAGAACTTCTAATTCGGGATTTTCAAGACGAGAAAGATGATCAGCGGCGAGATTTTCTGCTCCTCTTTTATCTCGGATTTCAATATCAAACTCTTGTAAGAGTAAGATCCAACGGATTAATCGTGGTTTAGCATCTTGTTTCAAAAATAGGTATCTAAGAGCAGAATGGTCGGTATAGACCACCGTTTTAGCTAGAACGAGATATGATCGAAATTTGTCAAAAGCAAAGACAATAGCAAGGAGTTCTTTTTCAGTAGTTGTATAATTCGTTTGTGCTCCTTGTAACGTCTTACTAGCATAATATATAGGTTGAAATCGTTTCTCAATCCTTTGTCCTAAAACGGCTCCCATTGCAAAATCACTTGCATCACACATAAGTTCAAAAGGTAGATTCCAATTTGGTGTTATCATGATCGGCGCATTAGTGAGTTTCTCTTTATGAATATTAAAAGATTTGATACATTCATCTGAAAAGATGAATGGAGCATCCTTTTCTAGGAGTTTATTCATAGGATTGGCAATTTTAGAAAAATCTCTTATAAAACGTCGGTAAAAACCGGCGTGCCCTAGAAAACTCCTAACTCCTCTAACATTGGTGGGATGTGGAAGTTTAGCAATTACATCTACTTTAGCTCTATCCACTTCAATTCCTTCCTTTGAAATTTTATGTCCAAGAACGATGCCTTCTTTAACCATGAAATGGCATTTCTCCCAATTAAGAAACAGATTTGATTGTTCGCATCTAATAAGCATTCGTTCAAGATTAACTAAACATGATTCAAATGTATCACCGAAGACTGAAAAGTCATCCATGAAAACTTCCATGCATTCTTCTATCATGTCGTGAAAAATCGCCATCATGCACCTTTGAAAGGTTGCAGGGGCGTTGCAAAGTCCAAATGGCATGCGTTTGTATGAAAACGTACCATAAGGGCACGTGAATGTGGTTTTCTCTTGATCTTCGGGTGCTATTGGAATTTGAAAATATCCGGAAAAACCATTAAGAAAACAATAGTAACTATTTCCGGCTAATCTTTCCAACATTTGATCAATGAAAGGTAAGGGAAAGTGATCTCTTCTGGTGGCGTCATTTAATTTTCTATAATCAATACACACACGCCATCCTGTTACAGTCCTAGTAGGAATAAGCTCATTTTTCTCATTTGTAATGACAGTCATGCCACCCTTCTTAGGCACGCATTGAACTGGGCTTACCCATGTACTATCAGAAATTGGATAAATTAAACCTGTATCAAGCAGTTTAATAATTTCTTTTTTAACAACATCTTGCATATTCAGATTTAGTCTTCGTTGGCGTTGCACATACGTTTTATGACCTTCTTCCATAAGGATTTTATGTGTGCAATACGAAGGACTTATTCCTTTTATATCATGAATCTTCCATGCAATGGCTGGTTTATGAGCTTTCAACACAGAAATGAGTTGAGATTTCTCATTTTCAGTAAGAGAAGACGATATTATTACAGGTAATTCAGATTCACCATGTAAATAAGCGTATTCCAAATGGTTTGGAAGTGGCTTTAACTCTAATGTTGGTGGTTCTTATATCGATGATTTATATCGATATCTGTCTTCTTCTTTTAGCATTTGAATTTCTTCTGTTGTTGGTTCATATCCATTAGCAATTAGTGTAGCTAACATTTCAGTTTCATCAATTGGTTCAGTTCCTTCTCCTAAAGAACATTCTCCTGTTCCTTATAATTCTGGAAATTCTTCTAACAATTCTGCATGTGAATCTATAGTTTGAATATAATAACATGTATCATCTGCAGATTGCGGTTGTTGCATTGCTCTATCAACTGAAAAGGTAACACTCTCATCCTCTATACTTAGGGTCAGTTTCTTACCGAACACGTCTATCATTGCTTTAGCCGTGTTTAAGAATGATCTTCCTAATATGAGAGGAACTTGAGAATCTTCTTCCATGTCTAGAACAACAAAATCTACTGGAAATACTAAAGTACCAACTTTAACTAGCATGTTCTCCATTATCCCTCTAGGATATTTTATTGATCGATCGGCTAGTTGTATGCTTATTCTTGTTGGTTTCAATTCTCCAAGGTCTAGTTTAGCGTATAATGAATACGGCATTAAATTTATACTAGCACCTAAGTCTGCCAATGCTTCTATTGAACTAAGACTACCCAGAAAACATGGAATTGTGAAACATCCTGGATCAGATAATTTTTCTGGTATCTTATTCAACAGCACTGCTGAACAATTAGCATTCATAGTAACAGCCGAGAGTTCTTCCATTTTTTTTCTATTTGAGATTAGATCTTTCAGAAATTTAGCATATCTAGGCATTCCTGAAATCACATCAATGAAAGGAAGATTTACATTTATCTGTTTAAACATATCCAAGAATTTGGATTGCTCGGCTTCAAGTTTCTCTTTTTTCATTTTACTCGGGTAAGGAAGTGGTGGTTGGTATGGTTTAACATAAGGTTTAGCTTTAACTGTGTTATCTTCATTAACCATTTCAACTACCGGTTCTGTTTCCTTATCTTGCTCAGGTTGTGGTTCTTGTGGAGTAGGAATAACGTCCTCAGAAATTACAGGTATTTCAGGTGGTTTAAGTGTTGTACCACTTCTTGTGGTAATGGCTTTAGCTGTTTCATTCCGGGGGTTAGCATTTGTATCACTAGGTAAACTTCCCGGTTTTCTTTCACCTATTAACCTTGCTAGGTTACTTACTTCTTGTTCCAAATTTTGAATAGAAGCTTGTTGATTTCTAAATGCTTGAGCATTTTGTTCATTCGTTTATTTTTGAGATGTGAAAAACTGTGTTTGAGTTTCAACTAGCTTTGTCATCATATCTTCTAAATTCGGCTTTTTATCATCGGTTTGTGGTGGTTTGTTTTGAAAATCAGGTCTTTGCTGGTTGTAAGTATTGTTGGATACCTGTTGATTGCTAGGACCTTGTTAATTGTTGTATGGAATATTTCGGTTATAGTTCTGGTTTTGATTGTAATTCGGTCTAGGCGGTTGATAATTATTCTGATAATTATTTCCAGGCCTTTGGTTTATGTATGAAATATTCTCTCTTTGTTCCATTGTTAGTTCAATACTGAGACAATCTTTTGTCAAATGTGGTCCTCCACACTGCTCACAACTAATTCGTATTGAGTGAATATCTTTAGTCATCTTTTCCATTCGTCTCTCGACAGCATCTATCTTTGCTGAAATGGAATCTAAGTCATGGCTAGAATCGGCTCTAGCTGCTTTAGATGATCTAACGATATCTTTTTCTTGGTGCCACTCATGTGAGTGGGAAGCAGTGTTATCAATAATTTTGTAAGCGTCAGTTTCTGTTTTCTTCATAATGGAACCACCAGCTGCTATATCTATGTCTTTCCTTGTAGTGATGTCGCATCCTTGGTAGAATATTTGTACTATTTGACAGGTGTCTAAACCATGTTACGGACATCCTCTCAATAACTTTCCAAATCTTGTCCATGCCTTATATAGAGTTTCATTTGGTTTCTGTGTGAACGTAACAATTTCTCCTTGAAGTCTTACGGCTTTAGATGCCGGAAAGAATTGTTTAAGAAATTTTTCAAAGAAAATGTCCCATGTATCAATCGCCCCTTCAGGTAACGATTCCAACCAATCTTTGGCTTCTCCCTTTAAAGTCCAGGGAAATAACATGAGATATATCTGTTCATCCTCAACTTCTCGGATTTTAAATAGTGTGCAGATCCTATTAAAGGTACGAAGATGTTCATTTGGATCTTCCTTCGGCACACCACTAAATTGGCATTGATTAGTTACCATGTGTAGAATTTGTCCTTTGATTTCATAATCTGGCGCATTAATGTCAGGATGAGTAATTGCGTGACCTTGGCCAGTGCGTTTAGCTCGCATTCGGTCTTCCATACTTAAAGGTTCCAGATTCTCCATAATTGAATTTGTTGAATCTGAATCACTAGAGGATTCTGATTTAATGGTTCGTTCCTCAACAATATCTGTTTGAATGATTGGTGGTTCCGGAGGAAAAATTAATGGTTCAGGATCTATGAATCGTCCCTGAATATTCTCCGGATTCTCAATTGTGAGGTCGGGTTCAAAAAATGGATTATCGGAAATTTGAATTGGAGTACTTGGTCGACTGGATGACGATTCTAAAGAAAAATCAACGGCGGTAATATTAGCTAGATGTCTTGATCGAGTTACAGGTGGTGAACGTACAAAAGGTGGTGAACGTCTTGCTCGGTGCATTCACTGAATATCCTATTAGTTTTTAAAAGGAAAGAAAAATTATATAAGTTATCCAATTAATAGACTTTTCTGATTTTGCCCACGTTTCGAATAGCCAAAAGATGCAGCAGAGGGGCAGGATTCGTTTGGTCTCAATATAATTGAGTACTGTTTGGCTCCAATAACCCGGTCCACGTACAAATCCAACTATTACTACGAACCAGAAAATTTTGATGTCTATCAATTTAACCACTTAAAATAAATTTTCGTAATTTTAAGAAATTTTAGATAAGAAGTAGAATAAAAATCTATGTCCTAAAACTAGAATGGCGAGAAATAAGAAAGAAAAAGAGCACGTTGAAAAAGGTCGAAAAAGAAAAGGGTTGAAAAATAAAAGGCGTCGAAAAATAAGAAAGAAAAAGAGTGACTATGAAACTTTAAAATACTCGACTAACCCAACCTTATTACTATCACTAACTTAAAATTAAAATTGCAAATTGAGATTACTAATTGGAGTGATAATTGATACTGATGTTGTAGCGTGAGGGTACGAAATAGTATTATTTTTACTAGGAAATACTACAAAATATGACACAAGTTTTATTAATTTACGGATGGGATATACCTAAACCTTACTACAACACTATAGGCAGTGTACCTAATCGTAGAGTAGTGTAGTTTTTAGTAAGTCCGGTTCGTTCCACAGGGAGCTAGTGATTACGTACTATATTTTTATAAAACTATATTTATATAAATAAATATATATATAAGTAGTAATATTATTATAAAAGGGGGGTTTTTACCGTTTAATGACCGGTTTGTCGATTTTATATTTTTAAGCGTAAAGATAAATGACAATAATTAAAGTGCGTAAAATAAATAAATGACGATAAATAAAATAACAATAAATAAAATTGCGATAGAATATGAAATAAAAGGATTATGCTTATTTAAACTTCCGTAATCATGATGTTTGACGTTTTGATTTTAATTAATTGTTACTCGGGTTAATTGTCCTTTGTCATGGTTTATTTGATACCTATCTGGTTTTTATCCATAATAGTCCATCGGTCATAAATATAAAGTGCGAGTGTCCTCGTCAAATTACCCTTATACCCGAAGTCAAATATTCCAACTAATTAAGGATTTAAACTGTGACGCAGTTATCACTTCTGTCAACAATTACACCAGTTATCACTGTATGTAATCTACCCCTGTTTTGATTAGATATGAATATTAATTTACCCACTTGATCAGTTTGAATAATCAATTACCCAACCCGAATAATTAATTAAATGATTATAATAGATTCCATATGAACGTCACTAAATAGGACAACCATAATCATTATTAATTATTAGGATAATTAATTTGAAGATAGGTTCGACAGACTCCAATGAGTTGTCACTCAATTAGACAATACCCCCCATCTATTAATAGTCAATAGTCCAATTTCCACAAGTGTCGGTCTTTTGCCCAAACCTTAATTATGGTACAAAACCCAATTACCCAATTTTAGTAATTAGCCCAACATCATGATTACTTCGTTTTAAATAAGCATAATAATAACTTAGCTACGAGACATTAATATAAAAAGGTTGAACATAACTTACAATGATTAAAAATAGCGTAGCGTTACACGGACAGAATTTCGACTTACACACTCAAACGATCTCTATCATAAATCTTATTATTATCATAATTTAAAATTAAAATTAAGATTATTGTTATATCTTATTACATTAACATTATGATAGAGATTTTTAGATATTGATATTGATAATAGATTTTTAGGATAGAAAAAGGGATGATTTTTAAATTGATCGATAATCATCGCCTTTTATAGGCAAAATATGAAATTGAATTTTCATTTACTACCCCTGAACTATGCTAAATTAACAACTTTTTATTATTTAATATTATTCTTATTATGAATTATTTAAAATATTATATTTTATTCTTGTGCATAGTTGACTCGTAATTTTTACACTGTTGCGTCGAGCGTTGAGAGTTGACTCATGTCCCGGTTCTGGATTTTCGAACGTCCTTGCGTACTATTTTATATCGTGTACTTTGCGTTTTGTAACTTGTACTCGTGTCATTTTTAGACGTTCTTCATCAATAATTTGAACCTTTTTAATTGTATCTTGTACTTTTGAGCTTTTTGGACCTTTTTGTCTTCAATTTATCGAATCTGCCTTTTGTCTTCGCACTTATTTAATATAAACGAATATCACTTGAAAATGGAACAATTGCAACTAAAATCTTGTCTTTCTTGGGGGATAATGCTATGAAATATATGTTCCTTTTTAGCCTTATCAGATACATAGGTAAAAGGTGTCGAAAAAAAATAAAAATAAGAAAGTAGCGCGTTGAAACTTAAAAAGGAACTAAAAACTAAAAACTAAAAGTTGCGTCTAAAAATATTAAAGCTTAAAAGAAATACTATATCCCAAATGGCAATATCTTAAAAAGGTACTAAAATATAAAAAGGCGTCGCAAAATTCTAAAGCACCTAAATCTTAGTCTAAAGAAAAAGCACTTAAAGGATTTTACGGCAAAGCCTAAAAATCTAGAAGTAAAAATAACTATGGAAAAAACTATATCTTAAAAGTAAATACGAGCGAAAAATATAAATTATTACGCTAAAACAAATAAAAAGGGACAAAATATAAAAATACACTAAAAGTTGTAAAAATGTACAATTTTTATAAAAATATTATTTTTATATTATTTATTTATTAAAACTATTAATTTTACAATTTAATTAAACTAATTAAACTAAATAATATAAAATAATTAAAAATAAACTAAATTAATTAATTAACAAAACCTAATTAGGGTTTTTATAATAATAATAATAATAATAAACTCCGTATTAAATGCTGATTAGGGTTCTGTCAGGCGCGTCAGGGTAAACTCCGCGAGTTGCGGTTCCACCTAGCAACAAACTCCGCGAGTCACGGGATTTAAAATTTCAGATAAGGTGCTTTCGTTTGACAGGTTTCGGTTTTTAATATTTATATTTTTTTATTTTTCTGTTTTTAATATTTATATAAAATATTTATAAAAACTAAATAAAACTTATATTTTTTTAAAAAAATAAGATACTTTATAATTTTATAAAAATCTTAAAAATAGATTTATATATATATTTTTTTCGTTTGGTTTTTAATTTTTTATGTTTTAAATAAAAACAAAATATTTAAATAAAACTTATATTTTTATAAAATAAAAATAAAGAAACTTTATAAAACTTAAATATTTAACAAACTCTTAAAAATATATAAATTTTTTGTTTTTCTTTTTATATTTTTGAATTTTTAAAATGTATTTTTAAGAAAGCGTATTTTTTTTTATAAAAGTAAACTAAAAATAAAAATCTTTTTTTTATATAGTGTTGCGCTTCCAGCTTTTAAGCTAGATTTCGATCCCCGGCAGCGGCGCTAAAAATACTTGATAGTTAAAGCTAAGGGGTATAAAATACTATTAAATTTTACAAGGAAATACTATTAAATACGATACAATTTTACACAAGATATTTATTTATTTATAGAATGAATATACCTAAACCTTGCTACAACACTTATAGGCAGTGTACCTAATCGTACAGTAGTGTAGTTTTTAGTAAGTCCGGTTCGTTCCACAGAGAAAAATCTTTAAACAAAGCTTAACGCTATATTAGTTTAATTTATAAAAATACAAATATATATATACGTAATATTATTATTTTAAAGGGGGGTTTTTACCGTTTAATGACCGGTTTGTCAATTTTAAAAACTTTAGTCGCAGTTAAAACCTAATCTAAAATATTAAATAAATAAAAGACTTAATTTAAAGCGTAAAGTAAATAACGATAATGAAATTGCGATAAATAAAAGTGCGATAAAATAAAATTGCGATAATTAAAAAGTACGATAATTAAAAGTGCAATTAAATACAATAACAATAAATAAAAGTGCGATAATTAGAAGTGCAATTAAATATAAAATAAAGGAAATTAAATATGAAATAAAAGAATTATGCTTATTTAAACTTCCGTAATCATGATGTTTGACGTGTTGATTTTAGTTTATTCCCATGGGTTAATTGTTCTTTGTCCTGGATTATTTAATATGTCCATACGGATTTATCCATAATAGTCCATCAGTCATAAATATAAAGAGCGAAAGCCTTCGTCAAATTATTCTTATTCCCGAAGTCAAATATTCCAACTAATTGGGGATTTGAATTGTAACAAGGTTTTAATACTTTGTTTAATGAATACACTAGGTTATCGACTGCGTGTAAACCAAGGTTTTACTACTTTATTAACAATTACACCAATTACTCTTGAATGTAATTCACCCCTGTTTCAACAAGTCTATTAACTATTAATCCAGTTCCGTGTCCGGTAAAATGAATAATTATTGGTATTTATAGATATCCCGCCCACCGTACCCAGTCAAGCGTATGTGGTTATATATAAATACGTCAAATTATAAGTTTGTATGTTAAATTAACAAGGTATTGTTTAGTTAATATAAAACCCATTAATAGCCCATAGTCTAATTTCCACAAGTGTCGTTCTTTTATCCAAACCCCAATTATGGTACAAAGCCCAATTACCCAATTTTAATATTTTTAGCCCAACATCATGATTACTTTGATTTAAATAAGCATAAAAATAACTTAGCTACGAGACATTAAATTAAAAAGGTTGAACATAACTTACAATGATTAAAAATAGCGTAGCGTTACACGGACAGAATTTCGACTTACACCCTTACAATATTCGCTAACATACCCTTATTATTAGAATTAAAAATTAAAATTAAAATTAAAATATTAATTATATATATATATATCGTATAATATAGATAGAGAGATTGATATTTTGGATATATAAAACGTCGAATTGCGTTGGCTTTTATAGGCAGTTTCAGAAATTGGGGCTCCGCGAGTCGCGGCCTTTTTGGACTTCAAACTCCGCAACTCGCGGAGTTCGCCTTTACAGCTCACACAAGTTTGGATCTTCTTCGCCGACGGTTTTAATATATAAATATAATATATATATAATTTATATAATTAATTATATATTATATTATATTTATATACATAGTTAACTTGTAATTTTTAGTCCGTTACGTCGAGCGTTGAGAGTTGACTCATGTCCCGGTTCCGGATTTTCGAACGTCCTTGCGTATAATTTAATATCTTGTACTTTGCGTTTTGAATATTGTACTCTTGTAATTTTGAGACGTTTCTTATCAATAATTGGAACCTCTTTGATTGTATTTTGTACTTTTGAGCTTTTTGGTCGTTTGCGTCTTCAATTCTTCGAATCTGTCTTTTGTCTTCACCTTTTATTATTTAAACGAATATCACTTGTAAATAGAACAATTGCAACTAAAAGCTTGTCTTTCTTGAGGGATAATGCTATGAAATATATGTTCGTTTTTAGCATTATCAATATATATATATATATATATATATATATATATATATATATATATATACTTGATGGATATACACAATTGATGACTTTGTACATTATAATATATAAAATAAATAGATATTAAATATTCTAAATATGTTATATATATATATATATATATATATATATATATATATATATATATATATATATATATATATATATATATATCATGTAATTATTAAATATTACAAGATTAATAAATTGTAGTAATAATATATGTAAATACAAGTTAAGGTTATAGTTATTATAATATTATGATTACTTTCATTAATATTAAAATCTGTAATAATAATTAATATTTTTTTAATATATAATATATAGATATGAATTGTGATAAATATAATTTTCTTTTTATATATAATATTAATATTACTAATATCGTTATTAATATTAGTAATAATATTAGTAGTATTATAATTATTATTATTATTAAAAATTAATGTTATTGTTATAAAGCTTATAGATATTATTATTATTATTATCAATAATCAATAATAGTATTGTTATTATAAATTATAAATATTATTTATATTAAAAGTATTATTATTATTATTATTATAGTTAATATATGTACAATTATATAAAAACAGAAATATCTATATATATATATACCGAATTATGTATAAAAATATATTTTAGGAATCAATCTGGAATCTGTATTATATTTAAATACGTATTATACAGATACATATAAATACAGTTATATATTTATAAAATACTGATTCATACGTTTTTTAATTAAGAATCATATCTGATTATATAAAACTAAATACAGGATGTAATCAGATGTAAATCGCTATCCTCACTGTTTAATCTGTCTGATTGATTCTTGAACATGTCGACATCCAAAACACTAAATAACAGAAACGTGATTTAATTCAGTTAGCAATCAATTCATTCTTTTAATTTTTTTTTAAAATTCTGTACGTACTCAAATCATATTTGTCGACTCAATTATGGCCATAAAACAAACGATTCTCAAAGCCATTATCGACCTTCATTCAGTTCACCATCAATTATTACAATCCATTACTCCAATTTCGAATTTTAAACAGAAACAAATGAAGAACACCCCAAAAAAAAAAAAATATAACCGTACCCTGTTCTTGCTTCATTAAATCAAAACCTCAAAGTCGTATTTAATTTCAAAATCTGTAAACAAAGTTGTGTCAGGATTTATTCACTAAAACTATCTGCAAAATATGAAATTCCAATTCTTCAAAACAAGATTGAATTCGTGAGTCAAAGTTTGGAAAATAAAAGTCAAACTCATTGTTCTTCATGAAAATTCAAAGCCTAGTCGATGTTTTAGATTCAATTGAGGATACAGAAAGTTTTTAGTAGCAATTTAACACGTCTTTCATGTTTTGATCTTTGTCTAAAAGGTACTTGAATTTTGAAATTGAATTGGAGTTACATCGTGAATTTTTCCTTTCTGTTACAGCATTTATTTAAATTTTTATTTGTTTTAATTAATCTAATTACTCCTTAATAGTTTCTGTATCCTAAAAATCTATTATGTAAACTGTCATTAAACTGAATTGGCTCCTGATCCCTAGTCGACTAAGTTTTATCAGAAGAAGAACATAAAAGAAAACAGATATAATCGATTTAAATATTTTTAGTATACAGTTTATGTCAGAAAAATGAAAATGGAATAATGGTTAAGTATGCGTTCGGGTTTTCAAGAGGTCGGGGGTTCGAGCCTCGCAAGAGGCACAATCTTTTTGGAACCCTTTCATAAGGTAGAATTCTATTTTATCATTATTATTATTATTATTATTATTATTATTATTATTATTATTATTATTATTATTATTATTATTATTATTATTATTATTATTATTATTATTATTATTATTATTATTATTATTTTTATTATTATTATTAGTGTGTTATTATTATTGTTATTATTAACAAAATTATTAGTAATAATATCATTATTATTGTTAATATGATTATTAGTATGGTTAAAATTAAAACTTATTACCATAATTAACAAAATAGGTATCTTTATAATTATTATTATTATTATTAAGAATTAAGTATCATTATCAAGAGTTAATATTTTCATAACCATTATTATCAAATTATTCACTTTATTAATAACTACTATTACTATCATTATTATGAAATTTATTATAAAAATTATCATTAATATTATCCTTTATAGAATTATTAATACTATTATTATTATTATTATTATTATTATTAAATTTACTATTATCGTTATTATTATTGTCATCACATAAAATAGTATCTTAAAATAATACTTTAACAAATAAATGATATATATATATATATATATATATATATATATATATATATATATATATATATATATATATATATATATATATATATATATATATATATATATATATTTAATACATATCACATAACAAAAATTTAGATATCTTTTTATGTACAAAATGAATATATGAAATATATATATATTTAATATAAAAAGGATATAACCAATAAACTTATAAGTATATATTTGTTCGATTACCATTATGTATATTAATAAATATACAAATGATATAGGTTCGTGAATCCGAGGCCAACCCTGCATTGTTCAGTTGTTAAGTATCGTCATATGTATTTTTACTACAAAATACAGTATGGTGAGTTTTATTTGCTCCCTTTTCAAATGCTTTTACAATATATATTTTTGGGACTGAGAATACATGCACTGCTTTATAAATGTTTGACGAAATAGACACAAGTACTTAAAATTACACTCTATGGCTGGATTATTAAACCGAATATGCCCCTTTTTAGTCTGGTAATCTAAGAATTAGGGAACAGACACCCTAATTGACGCGAATCCTAAAGATAGATCTATCGGGCCCAACAAGCCCCATCCAAAGTACCGGATGCTTTAGTACTTCGAAATTTATATCATGTCCGAAGGAGGATCCCGGAATGATGAGGATATTCTTATATGCATATTGTGAATGTCGGTTACCAGGTGTTCAATCCATATGAATGATTATTTTGTCTCTATGCATGGGACGTATATTTATGAGAAATGAAAATTTTGTGGTCTATTAAAATGATGGAAATGATTATTTATGTTAAACTAATGAACTCACCAACCTTTTGGTTGACACTTTCAAGCATGTTTATTCTCAGGTATGAAAGAAATCTCCCGCTGTGCATTTGCTCATTTTAGGGATATTACTTGGAGTCATTAATGGCATATTTCAAAAGACGTTGCATTCAAGTCGTTGAGTTCATCAAGATTATTATTAAGTTAATTATAGTTAGATATATTATGAAATGGTATGCATGACGTCAACTTTCGTTGAAATGAAAGATTGTCTTTTCAAAAACGAATGCAATATTTGTAAAATGTATCATATAGAGGTCAAGTACCTCACGATGTAATCAACTTTTGTGAATCGTTTATAATCGATATGGACTTCGTCCGGATGGATTAGGATGGGTCGCTACAGTTATATAAGATACATATATTGACCAACCTACATACGTATACTTAGGTTTCATTACTCGGGTCTAAACCGTACAAGTCATTTGTCTTTCATTCCGAGCTTATTTCAAAGGTGAGTCTACAGTCCCGCTTTTTACATGTTTTCAGGGATTAGAATACACGCTGTTATATTTACATTTTTAATTACTTTTATTTTGACATGAGTACTACACATATGCATAATGAGTTTTTCAAAAAGCCTCTAGCTTGAATACTTTTAATACCATCGGTGTAAGCACAATTTAGATGGACGGATCTGTTAGGTTGACAACCTCACCCACTATAAAAGCAGTGGTGCATTTACTTTGAACATTAAATACATTTGAACAAGTGTATAATATTTTACGAGGTAAGGTCAGGTGTAGTAGTTTCTATACTCGGGTTAATGCTAGTATTCAGGTACTCGATTTATGCAAGCGATAGAATCTCGTGGTCAAGGAAACTAAACTATTTTTCTGATAACTGTTTTTCTTCAGATACTATTACATTACTTTAAACCTGTAGATTTACCAACATTATTTGTTGACCTGTTTTTGCGTGTTGTTATTCTTAGGTCCTTAAGAGGTATGCTTTCGCTGTGTTTGCTGCATGACTGGCCGTGGAGTCAACATTTGATTTTAAAGAACATTATTTACTTTCGCATTTAAAACTTTTATACTGTTTAAATACTGTTGGCTTGTGGTTACGATCACAACAGTGTTTCTATTTTGGGATTATTGGCTTATGTTTTTGAAAGTTAATATTTTAAATAAAATTAAATGCGATTGCTTTAAACGTCTCATATAAAGGGCGTAACTATTAACTGTGGGACCAGAATTAACACGCCGTCAGATGGTAATTTGGCGGGGTATTATAGTTGGTATCAGAGCTAACGGTTCGTAGGGAAACTAGGACTTGCATTAGTGTGTCTGATTTGGTCATTAGAACACCTTGATGAATCTAGACTACGACCGGGACTTAGTCATTACATGAGTACTTTGTGACTAACGTTATTTACTTGACTAATCTGTTTTGTTTGTGTTCTTGTACTATGAGTTAGATGTCACAGGATTCAGGAAGCAGTGACAGTGACTCCAGTGTGGCTGAGGTGAATGCTCCAGCCCCAGCACCAGCACCTGCTCCGCATCGGATACCTAACCATCCCGTGAACCTTTATGCATTGGATTTGGTTCATTCTAACCGTAACAGGGATATTGTTGATCGTGTTAACGCCTTGAGCGATATTTCTAGGACATATCCGCACCCCGATGATCTTGAGAGAATGGAGGAAAGAGTCACAGGTATAAATACTTATACGTAAGAGGCTGAAGCGAGGTTCATTGAGATGGCGAGATTGATAGCAGCCTTAACTGCCAGGGTTGCTGCATTAGAGGCGGAACGTAATAGGCCGAGGAATGATGGACCTACTTTCCGTACCCGACAGAAGAGGAAGTGAAGGGTCGTTGACCATGAGCTTCTTTTTCTTTTCCATCCGCCATACTTTCTTTATATAAGACTTACCGGGTGTTATAAATCGGGCTATCAGCACATTATGTTTATTGTTTGGTTTACTACTTTGGAATTTGGTTTATCACTCTTGGATTTTATTTATATGGTGGATTATGCTATTGGTAACTATTATCTTTTATTGCATGCGGTAATATTCTATATTTAGTAACTTTGTATGATCATAATACTTGTGTTATATTATACTACTACTATTGGGTTTAATGTTACTACTTAGTGTTACTATCACTACTATCACTACATAACACTAGTACCACTACTACTACCACTAGTGTTACTACTAACACTACTAACACTACTATCACTACTTCTCACTACTAGCGAATCTTTTCGTACTATTATTTACTAGTCTTCAACACTCATTGCTAGTATATTTTCATATATAGCGTTGTTTTGACACTGACCTGGTGTGTTTTTCTGTGTTGAAGATGCCTCCGAAGGAATCAACCGCCGCCCAAATCAGGAGAATGGTCGCCGAAGGAATCGCGGCTGAAAGACCCTAACTACTGAGAGAATTCAACAGCGCTCGAAACAGTAATGATCGTGGTGGCTCGAGCAACACTAATGGAAACGGCACACAAGGCCATAATGGATGTTCTTACAAAACGTTCACTAGTTGCAACCCGCATTCTTTCAACGGAACTGAGGGACCAGTTGGTCTCACTAGGTGGTTTGAGAAGCTCGAATCGGTTTTCCGCATTAGTGGTTCTAATGATAACGACGGGGTAGGCTTTGCAACGAGCACACTGGCAGACAGTGCGCTCACCTGGTGGAACAACTATGCTCAATCCCTGGGCCATGATCAGGCTTATGCCCTACTTTGGGACACTCTGAAGCAAAGAATGATCGAAGAGTATTGTTCGAGGAACGAGGTTAAGAAAATGGCACGCGAGTACCGAGAGCTGAAGTTAGTAGGCAACGATCTCACCGCCTATAACAAGAGGTTCTTTGAGCTGGCGTTAATGTGTCCTGAAATGGTAACTCCAGAAAGGCGTAAGGTGGAACTGTACATTGAAGGTCTGAGTGAGAATATTCAAGGCGGGGTCACTACTTCAAAACCCGCAAATGTGCAGGAAGCTATTGACATGGCTAGTTTGCTGTTGGATCAGATTTCCCAGAGAGGGAAGGGCACTACAGTGAATGAGAATAGGTCAAACGATGGTAAGAGGAAGTGGAACGGTGGTCAGGACAAGAATTTCAATCAACAGCCGTTCAAAAAGCAAGATTCTTACCGTAACGACACTGGAACCACAGGAACTAACTCCGGGTATAAGGGCAAGAAGCCACAATGTCAGAAGTGTGGCAAGCATCATACTGGGAATTGTTTTGTTTTAAATTGTGACTTTGTAAGAAGTTTGGTCATTTGTCAAAAGATTGCAAGGTTAATCTCAACGGCAACACCAACAACAACAGCACTGCAAGCAACTCGAACAATGCTAATGGTGGCAAGAACTGTTATGGTTGTGGACAGCCGGGTCATTTAAAGAAGGACTGTCCTAAGAACAACAATGGGAATGCTCGAGGAAGGGCGTTCAACATCAATTCTGTGGAAGCTCGTGATGATCCAAAACTAGTCACGGGTACGTTTTCACTTGATGATCAACCTGTTTATGTTTTGTTTGATACTGGCGCCGATAGAAGTTTTATATCTAAGGATATTTGTCACAATGTTAAGAAACCTGTTTCTTCCTTAGATAACGTGTATTCCATAAAACTAGGGAATGGTAACTTGATGAGAGCTGATAAGATTTATCGTGATTGTACTTTGACGTTAGAAAGTAAGCCCTTTAGCATTAATGTGATACCTATTAAACTGGGAAGTTTTGACCTTGTGGTTGGAATGGACTGGTTAGCTAATAACAAAGTCGAGGTGGTCTGTGACCTAAAGGCTATTCGTATTCCTATTGCTGACGGTGAACCTATGATGATTTATGGTGAAAAGAATGGCTCACAATTACATCTCATTAACTGCTTGAAGGTCCAAAAGTATGTGAGAAAAGGATGTATCGCGTTATTGGCTCATGTAAGCCAAATTGTACCAGAAGAAAGGAGACCCGAAGACGTTCCTATAGTTAAGGAATTTCTTGAAGTTTTTCCAGAGGAATTACCTGGTCTCCCACCGCATCGAGAAATTGAGTTTCAGATAAACTTAGTGCCAGGAGCGGCACCGGTGGCTCGCGCACCCTACAGACTTGCACCCCCAGAACTTCAAGAGTTATCTAGTCAATTGCAATTAGACAAGGGATTTATTCGACCAAGTTCTTCACCTTGGGGAGCTCCGGTCCTATTTGTTAAGAAGAAGGATGGGTCGATGAGATTGTGTATCGACTACAGAGAATTGAACAAGTTGACAATCAAGAATCGGTATCCGCTACCGAGGATTAATGACTTATTTGATCAGCTACAAGGATCTAGTTGTTATTCAAAGATTGATTTGATATCTGGGTATCATCAATTGAGAGTCAAAGAAGTTGATGTCCCGAAGACAGTGTTTAGAACACGTTATGGGCATTATGAGTTTACAGTGATGTCGTTTGGTTTGACGAACGCACCAGCAGTGTTCATGGACCTCATGAACCGTGTATGTAAGCCATACCTAGATAAATTCGTAATTGTGTTTATTGATGATATATTGGTGTACTCTAAGAACAGAGAAGAGCACGAGCAGCATCTACGTTCGATATTGACTATGCTTAGAGAAGAGCAGTTGTATGCAAAGTTCTCTAAGTGTGACTTTTGGTTACCAGAAGTACAATTTCTTGGCCATGTTGTAGGGGCCAATGGAATACAGGTCGATCCAGCAAAGATTGAGTCGGTTAAGAATTGGGAAACTCCAAAGACGCCAACGCAGATTAGGAAATTTTTGGGTCTAGCTGGTTACTACCGGAGATTCATTGAAGGATTCTCTAAGATCGCCTGACCATTAACTGCGTTGACTCATAAGAGCAAGAAATTTGAGTGGTCAGAACCGCAAGATACTGCATTTAAGTTGTTGAAAGAGAAGTTAATAACTGCCCCAGTATTGTCTCTACCCGAGGGAAGTGAAGATTTTGTGGTTTATTGTGATGCCTCATGTCAAGGAATGGGTTGCGTGCTTATGCAACGAAATAAGGTTATTGCTTATGGATCGCGTCAGTTAAAGATTCACGAGCAGAACTACACTACGCACGATCTTGAGTTAGGAGCTGTTGTCTTTGCACTTAAAATGTGGAGACACTACCTGTTTGGAACCAAGTTCACTATCTTCACTGACCATAAGAGTTTACAGCACATATTCGATCAGAAACAGCTTAACATGAGACAACGACGTTGGATGGAACTACTTAACGATTATAACTGTGAACTTCAATACCATCCGGGCAAGGCGAATGTTGTGGCAGATGCCTTAAGCAGAAAGGAGCGAGAGAAACATCTTAGGGTTAAAGTGCTTAACATAGTTGTCCGTATGAATCTCACATCACAAATCTGTGAAGCACAACAAGAAGCCATGAAACAAGAGAATGTCGATGTTGAATTTCTCAAAGGGATGGATAAGAAGTTTGACATCAAGGAGGATGGAATACGGTACTTTGCTAACCGAATTTGGGTACCAAAGTTTGGTGGATTGAGAGAACTAGTGTTGGAGGAAGCACACAAGTCGAGATACTCAATTCATCCGGGATTAGATAAAATGTACCAGGATTTGAAGGTATTTTATTGGTGGCCAAATTTGAAAGCTGACATTGCTACTTATGTCGGGAAGTGCCTAACTTGCGCTAAAGTCAAGGCTGAGCATCAGAAGCCATCGGGATTATTAACTCAACCAGAGATTCCTCAGTGGAAGTGAGAAGGTATTTCCATGGACTTCATTACAAGGTATTTCCGTGGACTTCATTACAAAACTGCCGAGAATGGCGGGAGGTCACGATACTATTTGGGTTATCGTGGATCATCTCACTAAATCCGCACACTTCTTACCGATAAGGGAAACTGATAAAATGGAGAAGTTGGCTCAGATCTATATTAAGGAAGTCTTCTCCAGGCATGGAGTACCTATATCCATTATATCCGACCGCGACAGCAGATTTACTTCCAGGTTTTGGCAATCATTGCAGAAAGCAATGGGAACCCGTTTAGATATGAGTACAACATATCACCCCCAGACGGATGGCTAGAGCGAACGAACTATTCAGACTTTTGAGGACATGCTGAGAGCATGTGTCATTGATTTCGGAAACGGATGGGATAAGTATTTACCACTAGCTGAGTTCTCATACAATAACAGCTACCATGTGAGTATTAAAGCTGCACCTTTCGAAGCATTGTACGGAAGGAAGTGTAGATCTCCCGTTTGTTGGAGCGAGTTGGGAGATAGTCAGTTGACAGGTCCTGAGATTATTCAGGAGACAACTGAGAAAGTTCTACAGATTCAAGAATGATTTTGAACGGCTCGAAGTAGTCAAAAGAGTTACATCGATGTTAGACGGAAGGGCATAGAATTCCAAGTTGGTGACAAGGTTATGCTTAAAGTATCACCTAGGAAGGGTGTTATACGATTTGGGAAACGAGGTAAACTGAATCCTAGATATGTTGGACCGTTTGAGATAACTGAAAGATTTGGACCAGTAGCTTACAGATTGGAACTGCCACAAGCACTCAGCGGTATTCATGACGTTTTCCATGTATCCAATCTAAAGAAGTGCCTAGCCGATGATAATTTGATTATTCCTTTAGAGGAACTACGTATCGATGATAAACTTCATTTCATTAAGGAACCTGTTGAAATCTTGGGCCGTGAGGTCAAACAGTTGAAGCAAAGCAGAATTCCTATCGTTAAAGTTCGGTGGAATGCGAGAAGAGGACCAGAGTTCACGTGGGAGCGTGAAGATTAGATGAGGCTGAAGTATCCGCAATTGTTTCCCGAGGAAACCACTTCAGCGGACGATCACTAAAATTTCGGGACGAAATTTTCAATAACAGGTGGGTAATGTAACAACCCTGATTTTTCCGTTACTTTCGTTAACCTTCCGTTAGTTTATTTAACGGCGATTATTTAACTTTTATGCGTTTACGTGTATTAAATACGTACTTGATCTTCGGAGGGTTTTAATAATTGATATGGGTTGGTATTAATTCAAATAAATATTTCGGATAATGAAATACGATAAAAACGATACGATTTTGATAAAAGCTTTTTGAGCAACGAAACGCTCGAGTTTATTTTAATAATTAATTTTATTAATTATTAACCTTTTAAAATATTTAATTTATTGGGTTTTTAATAAATTAGACAATTGTGTGCGTTTAATGATCGGGTTAGCGTTCCGGGCCTTCGGTACGACTAAACGGCACTTAAAACGAACCACGATTACACGAGATTACAAAACGAGAGCCCGGGAACCCTATGTGGGCCCCATTCGGCCGAAACCCCCACCCCATGAAATGTCCCGTTCTTATTGATTAAAAACATTCCATATTAATTGATTTCGTTGCGAGGTTTTGACCTCTATATGAGACGTTTTTCAAAGACTGCATTCATTTTTAAAACAAACCATAACCTTTATTTCATAGATAAAGGTTTTAAAAAGCTTTACGTAGATTATCAAATAATGATAATCTAAAATATCCTGTTTACACACGACCATTACATAATAGTTTACAATACAAATATGTTACAACAAAATAAGTTTCTTGAATGCAGTTTTTACACAATATCATACAAGCATGGACTCCAAATCTCGTCCTTATTTAACTATGCGACAGCGGAAGCTCTTAATAATCACCTGAGAATAAACATGCTTAAAACGTCAACAAAAATGTTGGTGAGTTATAGGTTTAACCTATATATATATCAAATCATAATAATAGACCACAAGATTTCATATTTCAATACACATCCCATACATAGAGATAAAAATCATTCATATGGTGAACACCTGGTAACCGACATTAACAAGATGCATATATAAGAATATCCCCATCATTCCGGGACACCCTTCGGATATGATATAAATTTCGAAGTACTAAAGCATCCGGTACTTTGGATGGGGCTTGTTGGGCCCGATAGATCTATCTTTAGGATTCGCGTCAATTAGGGTGTCTGTTCCCTAATTCTTAGATTACCAGACTTAATAAAAAGGGGCATATTCGATTTCGATAATTCAACCATAGAATGTAGTTTCACGTACTTGTGTCTATTTTGTAAATCATTTATAAAACCTGCATGTATTCTCATCCCAAAAATATTAGATTTTAAAAGTGGGACTATAACTCACTTTCACAGATTTTTACTTCGTCGGGAAGTAAGACTTGGCCACTGGTTGATTCACGAACCTATAACAATATATACATATATATCAAAGTATGTTCAAAATATATTTACAACACTTTTAATATATTTTGATGTTTTAAGTTTATTAAGTCAGCTGTCCTCGTTAGTAACATACAACTAGTTGTCCATAGTTAGATGTACAGAAATAAATCGATAAATATTATCTTGAATCAATCCACGACCCAGTGTATACGTATCTCAGTATTGATCACAACTCAAACTATATATATTTTGGAATCAACCTCAACCCTGTATAGCTAACTCCAACATTCACATATAGAGTGTCTATGGTTGTTCCGAAATATATATAGATGTGTCGACATGATAGGTCGAAACATTGTATACGTGTCTATGGTATCTCAAGATTACATAATATACAATACAAGTTGATTAAGTTATGGTTGGAATAGATTTGTTACCAATTTTCACGTAGCTAAAATGAGAAAAATTATCCAATCTTGTTTTACCCATAACTTCTTCATTTTAAATCCGTTTTGAGTGAATCAAATTGCTATGGTTTCATATTGAACCCTATTTTATGAATCTAAACAGAAAAGTATAGGTTTATAGTCGGAAAAATAAGTTACAAGTCGTTTTTGTAAAGGTAGTCATTTCAGTCGAAAGAACGACGTCTAGATGACCATTTTAGAAAACATACTTCCACTTTGAGTTTAACCATAATTTTTGGATATAGTTTCATGTTCATAATAAAAATCATTTTCTCTGAATAACAACTTTTAAATCAAAGTTTATCATAGTTTTTAATTAACTAACCCAAAACAGCCCGCGGTGTTACTACGACGGCGTAAATCCGGTTTTACGGTGTTTTTCGTGTTTCCAGGTTTTAAATCATTAAGTTAGCATATCATATAGATATAGAACATGTGTTTAGTCGATTTTAAAAGTCAAGTTAGAAGGATTAACTTTTGTTTGCGAACAAGTTTAGAATTAACTAAACTATGTTCTAGTGATTACAAGTTTAAACCTTCGAATAAGATAGCTTTATATGTATGAATCGAATGATGTTATGAACATCATTACTACCTTAAGTTCCTTGGATAAACCTACTGGAAAAGAGAAAAATGGATCTAGCTTCAATGGATCCTTAGATGGCTCGAAGTTCTTGAAGCAGAATCATGACACGAAAACAAGTTCAAGTAAGATCATCACTTGAAATAAGATTGTTATAGTTATAGAAATTAAACCAAAGTTTGAATATGATTATTACCTTGTATTAGAATGATAACCTACTGTAAGAAACAAAGATTTCTTGAGGTTGGATGATCATCTTACAAGATTGGAAGTGAGCTAGCAAACTTGAAAGTATTCTTGATTTTATGAAACTAGTACTTTTGAAATTTATGAAGAACACTTAGAACTTGAAGATAGAACTTGAGAGAGATCAATTAGATGAAGAAAATTGAAGAATGAAAGTGTTTGTAGGTGTTTTTGGTCGTTGGTGTATGGATTAGATATAAAGGATATGTAATTTTGTTTTCATGTAAATAAGTCATGAATGATTACTCATATTTTTGTAATTTTATGAGATATTTCATGCTAGTTGCCAAATGATGGTTCCCACATGTGTTAGGTGACTCACATGGGCTGCTAATAGCTGATCATTGGAGTGTATATACCAATAGTACATACATCTAAAAGCTGTGTATTGTACGAGTACGAATACGGGTGCATACGAGTAGAATTGTTGATGAAACTGAACGAGGATGTAATTGTAAGCATTTTTGTTAAGTATAAGTATTTTCATAAGTGTATTGAAGTCTTTCAAAAGTGTATAAATACATATTAAAACACTACATGTATATACATTTTAACTGAGTCGTTAAGTCATCGTTAGTCGTTACATGTAAGTGTTGTTTTGAAACCTTTAGGTTAACGATCTTGTTAAATGTTGTTAACCCAATGTTTATAATATCAAATGAGATTTTAAATTATTATATTATCATGATATTATCATGTATGATTATCTCTTAATATGATATATATACATTAAATGTCTTTACAACGATAATCGTTACATATATGTCTCGTTTAAAAATCATTAAGTTAGTAGTCTTGTTTTTACATATGTAGTTCATTGTTAATATACTTAATGATATGTTTACTTATCATAGTATCATGTTAACTATATATATATCCATATATATGTCATCATATAGTTTTTACAAGTTTTAACGTTTGTGAATCACCGGTCAACTTGGGTGGTCAATTGTCTATATGAAACATATTTCAATTAATCAAGTCTTAACAAGTTTGATTGCTTAACATGTTGGAAACATTTAATCATGTAAATATCAATCTCAATTAATATATATAAACATGGAAAAGTTCGGGTCACTACAGTACCTACCCGTTAAATAAATTTCGTCCCGAAATTTTAAGCTGTTGAAGGTGTTGACGAATCTTCTGGAAATAGATGCGGGTATTTCTTCTTCATCTGATCTTCACGCTCCCAGGTAAACTCGGGTCCTCTACAAGCATTCCATCGAACCTTAACAATTGGTATCTTGTTTTGCTTAAGTCTTTTAACCTCACGATCCATTATTTCGACGGGTTCTTCGATGAATTGAAGTTTTTCGTTGATTTGGATTTCATCTAACGGAATAGTGAGATCTTCTTTAGCAAAACATTTCTTCAAATTCGAGACGTGGAAAGTGTTATGTACAGCCGCGAGTTGTTGAGGTAACTCAAGTCGGTAAGCTACTGGTCCGACACGATCAATAATCTTGAATGGTCCAATATACCTTGGATTTAATTTCCCTCGTTTACCAAATCGAACAACGCCTTTCCAAGGTGCAACTTTAAGCATGACCATCTCTCCAATTTCAAATTCTATATCTTTTCTTTTAATGTCAGCGTAGCTCTTTTGTCGACTTTGGGCGGTTTTCAACCGTTGTTGAATTTGGATGATCTTCTCGGTAGTTTCTTGTATAATCTCCGGACCCGTAATCTGTCTATCCCCCACTTCACTCCAACAAATTGGAGACCTGCACTTTCTACCATAAAGTGCTTCAAACGGTAGCTGTTGTTGTAGGAAAATTCTGCTAACGGTAGATGTCGATCCCAACTGTTTCCGAAATCAATAACACATGCTCGTAGCATGTCTTCAAGCGTTTGTATCGTCCTTTCGCTCTGCCCATCAGTTTGTGGATGATAGGCAGTACTCATGTCTAGACGAGTTCCTAATGCTTGCTGTAATGTCTGCCAGAATCTTGAAATAAATCTGCCATCCCTATCAGAGATAATAGAGATTGGTATTCCATGTCTGGATATGACTTCCTTCAAATACAGTCATGCTAACTTCTCCATCTTGTCATCTTCTCTTATTGGCAGGAAGTGTGTTGATTTGGTGAGACGATCAACTATTACCCAAATAGTATCAAAACCACTTGCAGTCCTTGGCAATTTAGTGATGAAATCCATGGTAATGTTTTCCCATTTCCATTCTGGGATTTTGGGTTGTTGAAGTAGACCTGATGGTTTCTGATGCTCAGCTTTGACCTTAGAACACGTCAAACATTCTCCTACGTATTTAGCAACATCGGCTTTCATACCCGGCCACCAAAAATATTTCCTGAGATCCTTGTACATCTTCCCCGTTCCAGGATGTATTGAGTATCTGGTTTTATGAGCTTCTCTAAGTACCATTTCTCTCATATCTCCAAATTTTGGTACCCAAATCCTTTCAGCCCTATACCGGGTTCCGTCTTCCCGAATATTAAGATGCTTCTCCGATCCTTCGGGTATTTCATCCTTTAAATTTCCCTCTTTTAAAACTCCTTGTTGCGCCTCCTTTATTTGAGTAGCAAGGTTATTATGAATCATTATATTCATAGATTTTACTCGAATGGGTTCTCTGTCCTTCCTGCTCAAGGCATCGGCTACCACATTTGCCTTCCCCGGGTGGTAACGAATCTCAAAGTCGTAATCATTCAATAATTCAATCCACCTACGCTGCCTCATATTCAGTTGTTTCTGGTTAAATATGTGTTGAAGACTTTTGTGGTCGGTATATATAATACTTTTGACCCCATATAAGTAGTGCCTCCAAGTCTTTAATGCAAAAACAACCGCGCCTAATTCCAAATCATGCGTCGTATAATTTTGTTCGTGAATCTTCAATTGTCTAGACGCATAAGCAATCACCTTCGTTCGTTGCATTAATACACAACCAAGACCTTGCTTTGATGCATCACAATAAGTCACAAAATCATCATTCCCTTCAGGCAATGACAATATAGGTGCCGTAGTTAGCTTTTTCTTCAATAACTGAAACGCTTTCTCTTGTTCATCATTCCATTCAAATTTCTTCCCTTTATGCGTTAATGCAGTCAAGGGTTTTGCTATTCTGGAAAAGTCTTGGATGAACCTTCTGTTGTAACCAGCTAGTCCTAAAAACTGGCGTATGTGTTTCGGAGTTTTCGGGGTTTCCCACTTTTCAACAGTTTCTATCTTTGCCGGATCCACCTTAATACCTTCTTTGTTCACTATGTGACCGAGGAATTGAACTTCTTCCAACCAAAATGCACACTTTGAAAACTTAGCGTACAATTCTTCCTTCCTCAATACTTCTAACACCTTTCTCAAATGTTCACCGTGTTCTTGGTCATTCTTTGAGTAAATAAGTATGTCATCAATGAAAACAATGACAAACTTGTCAAGGTATGGTCCACACACTCGGTTCATAAGGTCCATGAACACAGCTGGTGCATTAGTTAAACCAAACGGCATGACCATAAACTCGTAATGACCGTAACGTGTTCTGAAAGCAGTCTTTGGAATATCATCTTCTTTCACCCGCATTTGATGATACCCGGAACGTAAGTCAATCTTTGAATAAACAGACGAGCCTTGTAGTTGATCAAATAAGTCATCGATTCTCGGTAGTGGGTAGCGGTTCTTGATGGTAAGTTTGTTCAACTCTCGGTAGTCGATACACAACCTGAATGTACCATCTTTCTTCTTGACAAACAAAACAGGAGCTCCCCATGGTGATGTGCTTGGTCGAATGAAACCACGCTCTAAAAGTTCTTGTAATTGGCTTTGCAGTTCTTTCATCTCGCTGGGTGCGAGTCTGTAAGGAGCACGAGCTATTGGTGCAGCTCCTGGTACAAGATCTTTTTGAAATTCAACGGATCGATGTGGGGGTAATCCCGGTAATTCTTTCGGAAATACATCGGGAAATTCTTTTGCAATGGGAACATCATTGATGCTCTTTTCTTCAGTTTGTACTTTCTCGACGTGTGCTAGAACAGCATAGCAACCTTTTCTTATTAGTTTTTGTGCCTTCAAATTACTAATAAGATGTAGCTTCGTGTTGCCCTTTTCTCCGTACACCATTAAGGGTTTTCCTTTTTCTCGTATAATGCGAATTGCATTTTTGTAACAAACGATCTTCGCTTTCACTTCTTTCAACCAGTCCATACCGATTATCACATCAAAACTCCCTAACTCTACTGGTATCAAATCAATCTTAAATGTTTCGCTAACCAGTTTAATTTCTCGATTCCGACATATATTATCTGCTGAAATTAATTTACCATTTGCTAATTCGAGTAAAAATTTACTATCCAAAGGCGTCAATGGACAACTTAATTTAGCACAAAAATCTCTACTCATATAGCTTCTATCCGCACCCGAATCAAATAAAACGTAAGCAGATTTATTGTCAATAAGAAACGTACCCGTAACAAGCTCCGGGTCTTCCTGTGCCTCTGCCGCATTAATATTGAAAACTCTTCCACGGCCTTGTCCATTCGTGTTCTCCTGGTTCGGGCAATTTCTAATAATGTGGCCCGGTTTTCCACACTTATAACAAACTACATTGGCATAACTTGCTCCGACACTACTTGCTCCGCCATTACTCGTTTCGACACCATTTGTTCCTTTCGTTCTATTAACCCCTGGTCCGTAGACCTCACACTTCGCCGCGCTATGACCATTTCTTTTACACTTGTTGCAAAATTTGGTGCAGAACCCCGAGTGATACTTTTCACACCTTTGGCATAGCTGCTTCTGATTGTTGTTGTTGTTGCAGTTATTATTGTTATTGGGATGATTGTTGTAGTTGCTGTTGTTGTTGTTGTTGTTGTTGTTGTTGGGCCGTTTGTTGTAGTTGCGATTGATGTTGCGATTGTTGGGATAATTGTTGCGATTATTGTTGTAATTGCTGTTGTTGTTGAATTGGTGATTCTTATCACCGTTTTCCTCCCACTTTCTTTTGACTTGCTTCACATTGGCCTCTTCAGCAGTCTGTTCTTTAATCCTTTCTTCAATCTGGTTCACTAGTTTGTGAGCCATTCTACATGCCTGTTGTATGGAGGCGGGCTCGTGTGAACTTATATCTTCTTGGATTCTTTCCGGTAATCCTTTCACAAACGCGTCGATCTTCTCTTCCTCATCTTCGAACGCTCCCGGACACAATAGGCACAATTCTGTGAATCGTCTTTCGTACGTGGTAATATCAAATCCTTGGGTTCGTAACCCTCTAAGTTCTGTCTTGAGCTTATTGACCTCGGTTCTGGGACGGTACTTCTCGTTCATCAAGTGCTTGAATGCTGACCACAGTAGTGCGTACGCATCGTCTTGTCCCACTTGCTCTAGATAGGTATTCCACCATGTTAACGCAGAACCTGTGAAGGTATGCGTAGCGTACTTTATTTTGTCCTCTTCAGTACACTTACTTATGGAAAACACCGATTCGACCTTCTCGTTCCACCGTTTCAATCCGATCTGTCCTTCGGTTCCATCAAATTCCAAAGGTTTGCAGGCAGTGAATTCTTTGTAGGTGCATCCTACACGATTTCCTGTACTGCTAGATCCAATGTTATTGTTGGTATGTAGCGCAGCCTGTACTGCGGCTATGTTTGAAGCTAGAAAAGTACGGAATTCCTCTTCATTCATATTCACGGTGTGTCGAGTAGTCGGTGCCATTTCCTTCAAAATAGTCAAATGGAACAAGTTAATCATACAGAATATTAAGAGTAGTTAATAGTATTTCGTAGCATAATATGAACTCATTTATAAAAGCTTTTTCTTCATATTAGCGTTTTATAAGTTTAAATTCGGGTAGTACCTACCCGTTAAGTTCATACTTAGTAGCTAATATACAATTCAACTACTACAATTCTATATGAAAAACTGATTATAATAATATTTCGCGTTCAAACTTTTATACAATATTTTACAAACTTACAATACCGCTTATTTTACATAAAGCATGAAATATAGCACACAATAACTTTGATACAAGATAGTTGTGAAGATAATTCTAGCTAGTACACAAGTCGTTCAGCAAAGGCAATAAAGACACGTAATTCATACGTCCAGAAACAAGTCATGCATTCTGGTTTTACTAGGACTACTTCCCATCCTTGGTCTTGTGCAACATAACCGTTATGGCCGTTGATAAGACAGCGTGTTGTAACGTCGTCAAAGGGACGAGGGTTACGTAATGTCCAACAGTCCCGTAATAATCTAAAAACCTCATTTCTTACCCCAATTACCGACTCCGTCACTTGTGGAAACGTTTTGTTTAATAGTTGTAGCCCGATGTTCTTGTTCTCACTTTGGTGAGAAGCGAACATTACTAATCCGTAAGCATAACATGCTTCTTTATGTTGCATGCTAGCCGCTTTTTCTAAATCACGAAGTCCAATATTCGGATATATTGAGTCAAAATAGTTTCTTAACCCGTTGCGTAAAATAGCATTTGGGTTCCCCGCAATATATGCGTCAAAGTAAACACATCGTAACTTATGGGTTTCCCAATGTGATATCCCCCATCTTTCAAACGAAAGTCTCTTATAAACCAAGACATTCTTGGAACGTTCTTCGAATGTCTTACAAACTGATCTCGCCTTAAATAGTTGTGCCGAGGAATTCTGGCCGACTCTAGACAAGATTTCATCAATCATGTCTCCGGGTAGATCTCTTAAAATATTAGGTTGTCTATCCATTTTGTGTTTTTAAACTGTAAAATAGACAAGAGTTAGATTCATAAAAAAATACTTATTAATACAAGCAATTTTTACATATATCATAAAGCATAAGAACACTATATTACATATATTACACCACACGAATACAACTATCTTATTCCGACTCGCTCGTTTCTTCTTCTTCGGTTTTGGTTCGTTTTGCCAAGTTTCTAGGGATATATGATGTTCCCCTAATACGAGCCGTCGTTGTCCACATTGGTTTAGAAAAACCTGGTGGTTTAGAGGTTCCCGGGTCATTGTTACAACTTAAGAACTTCGGGGGTTGACGATACATATAAAGTTCATCGGGGTTGGAATTAGATTTCTCTATTTTTATGCCCTTTCCCTTATTATTTTCTTTTGCCTTTTTAAATTCAGTTGGGGTAATTTCTATAACATCATTGGAATTCTCGTCGGAATCCGATTCATCGGAGAATTGGTAATCCTCCCAATATTTTGCTTCCTTGGCGGAAACACCATTGACCATAATTAACCTTGGTTGGTTGGTTGAGGATTCTCTTTTACTTAACCATTTTATTATTTCCTCCACCGGTTCCGATTCTTCTTCCGGTTCCGATTCTTCGTCCGGTTCCGATTCTTCTTCCGGTTCCGACTCTTCTTCCGGTTCCTCTTCGGGAACTTGTGAATCAGTCCATGAATCATTCCAATTTACATTTGACTCTTCATTATTATTAGGTGAGTCAATGGGACTTGTTCTAGAGGTAGACATCTATCACATAATATCAAACACGTTAAGAGATTAATATATCACATAATATTCATATGTTAAAAATATATAGTTTCCAACAAAAATGTTAAGCAATCATTTTTAAAGAAAACACGGTCGAAGTCCAGAATCACTAATGCATCCTAACAAACTCAATAAGACACACTAATGCAAATTTTCTGGTTCTCTAAGACCAACGCTCGGATACCAACTGAAATGTCCCGTTCTTATTGATTAAAAACGTTCCATATTAATTGATTTCGTTGCGAGGTTTTGACCTCTATATGAGACGTTTTTCAAAGACTGCATTCATTTTTAAAACAAACCATAACCTTTATTTCATAGATAAAGGTTTTAAAAAGCTTTACGTAGATTATCAAATAATGATAATCTAAAATATCCTGTTTACACACGACCATTACATAATAGTTTACAATACAAATATGTTACAACAAAATAAGTTTCTTGAATGCAGTTTTTACACAATATCATACAAGCATGGACTCCAAATCTCGTCCTTATTTAACTATGCGACAGCGGAAGCTCTTAATAATCACCTGAGAATAAACATGCTTAAAACGTCAACAAAAATGTTGGTGAGTTATAGGTTTAACCTATATATATATCAAATCATAATAATAGACCACAAGATTTCATATTTCAATACACATCCCATACATAGAGATAAAAATCATTCATATGGTGAACACCTGGTAACCGACATTAACAAGATGCATATATAAGAATATCCCCATCATTCCGGGACACCCTTCGGATATGATATAAATTTCGAAGTACTAAAGCATCCGGTACTTTGGATGGGGCTTGTTGGGCCCGATAGATCTATCTTTAGGATTCGCGTCAATTAGGGTGTCTGTTCCCTAATTCTTAGATTACCAGACTTAATAAAAAGGGGCATATTCGATTTCGATAATTCAACCATAGAATGTAGTTTCACGTACTTGTGTCTATTTTGTAAATCATTTATAAAACCTGCATGTATTCTCATCCCAAAAATATTAGATTTTAAAAGTGGGACTATAACTCACTTTCACAGATTTTTACTTCGTCGGGAAGTAAGACTTGGCCACTGGTTGATTCACGAACCTATAACAATATATACATATATATCAAAGTATGTTCAAAATATATTTACAACACTTTTAATATATTTTGATGTTTTAAGTTTATTAAGTCAGCTGTCCTCGTTAGTAACCTACAACTAGTTGTCCACAGTTAGATGTACAGAAATAAATCGATAAATATTATCTTGAATCAATCCACGACCCAGTGTATACGTATCTCAGTATTGATCACAACTCAAACTATATATATTTTGGAATCAACCTCAACCCTGTATAGCTAACTCCAACATTCACATATAGAGTGTCTATGGTTGTTCCGAAATATATATAGATGTGTCGACATGATAGGTCGAAACATTGTATACGTGTCTATGGTATCTCAAGATTACATAATATACAATACAAGTTGATTAAGTTATGGTTGGAATAGATTTGTTACCAATTTTCACGTAGCTAAAATGAGAAAAATTATCCAATCTTGTTTTACCCATAACTTCTTCATTTTAAATCCGTTTTGAGTGAATCAAATTGCTATGGTTTCATATTGAACTCTATTTTATGAATCTAAACAGAAAAGTATAGGTTTATAGTCGGAAAAATAAGTTACAAGTCATTTTTGTAAAGGTAGTCATTTCAGTCGAAAGAACGACGTCTAGATGACCATTTTAGAAAACATACTTCCACTTTGAGTTTAACCATAATTTTTGGATATAGTTTCATGTTCATAATAAAAATCATTTTCTCTGAATAACAACTTTTAAATCAAAGTTTATCATAGTTTTTAATTAACTAACCCAAAACAGCCCGCGGTGTTACTACGACGGCGTAAATCCGGTTTTACGGTGTTTTTCGTGTTTCCAGGTTTTAAATCATTAAGTTAGAATATCATATAGATATAGAACATGTGTTTAGTTGATTTTAAAAATCAAGTTAGAAGGATTAACTTTTGTTTGCGAACAAGTTTAGAATTAACTAAACTATGTTCTAGTGATTACAAGTTTAAACCTTCGAATAAGATAGCTTTATATGTATGAATCGAATGATGTTATGAACATCATTACTACCTTAAGTTCCTTGGATAAACCTACTGGAAAAGAGAAAAATGGATCTAGCTTCAATGGATCCTTGGATGGCTCGAAGTTCTTGAAGCAGAATCATGACACGAAAACAAGTTCAAGTAAGATCATCACTTGAAATAAGATTGTTATAGTTATAGAAATTGAACCAAAGTTTGAATATGATTATTACCTTGTATTAGAATGATAACCTACTGTAAGAAACAAAGATCTCTTGAGGTTGGATGATCACCTTACAAGATTGGAAGTGAGCTAGCAAACTTGAAAGTATTCTTGATTTTATGAAACTAGAACTTTTGGAATTTATGAAGAACACTTAGAACTTGAAGATAGAACTTGAGAGAGATCAATTAGATGAAGAAAATTGAAGAATGAAAGTGTTTGTAGGTGTTTTTGGTCGTTGGTGTATGGATTAGATATAAAGGATATGTAATTTTGTTTTCATGTAAATAAGTCATGAATGATTACTCATATTTTTGTAATTTTATGAGATATTTCATGCTAGTTGCCAAATGATGGTTCCCACATGTGTTAGGTGACTCACATGGGCTGCTAAGAGCTGATCATTGGAGTGTATATACCAATAGTACATACATCTAAAAGCTGTGTATTGTACGAGTACGAATACGGGTGCATACGAGTAGAATTGTTGATGAAACTGAACGAGGATGTAATTGTAAGCATTTTTGTTAAGTAGAAGTATTTTGATAAGTGTATTGAAGTCTTTCAAAAGTGTATAAATACATATTAAAACACTACATGTATATACATTTTAACTGAGTCGTTAAGTCATCGTTAGTCGTTACATGTAAGTGTTGTTTTGAAACCTTTAGGTTAACGATCTTGTTAAATGTTGTTAACCCAATGTTTATAATATCAAATGAGATTTTAAATTATTATATTATCATGATATTATCATGTATGAATATCTCTTAATATGATATATATATATACATTAAATGTCTTTACAACGATAATCGTTACATATATGTCTCGTTTAAAAATCATTAAGTTAGTAGTCTTGTTTTTACATATGTAGTTCATTGTTAATATACTTAATGATATGTTTACTTATCATAGTATCATGTTAACTATATATATATCCATATATATGTCATCATATAGTTTTTACAAGTTTTAACGTTTGTGAATCACCGGTCAACTTGGGTGGTCAATTGTCTATATGAAACATATTTCAATTAATCAAGTCTTAACAAGTTTGATTGCTTAACATGTTGGAAACATTTAATCATGTAAATATCAATCTCAATTAATATATATAAACATGGAAAAGTTCGGGTCACTACACCCCACCCCCTTATGTTTTAATATTTGATAACTTTAGGGGCTTATGTGTTAATTGTGTATTTATGGCTTGGTATAAATAGAAGTATTAAACCTAATTAGGGATAAGAAAAATAAAACGCTGTTTTTTTCCCTCCTGCTCCCTCCCATCGTCGACCAACACCATCACCACCATACCTTCATCTTTCAAAATTAGCAAAAGTGTTATACACGAATCGCGTTCATCTCCTCGTTCTCTATCCATTGGTATAAACAATTTTGTGATAAAAGGTATAATTGTATAAACCCTAATTCTTAAAATCTGAATTTTATTAAAGTTTCATAGTTATGTTGTCAATTGCTCAAGTCTATACGCGTACGTGTTAATCGTTATCGTTATTTTGATTGTTTGATGCGCTAGGGTTTAAAAACGAATTTGTATTTGTTTGATCAGAAAAATTAAGTTTTTTAAATGTTAATTATTATGTTATAATCAGATTCCTTGCGAAAAACTATTGAGTTTAGGCTTTGGATTCGCTTGATTTCGTTTCCGTATGATTAAGTTATGTCGATTTGAATTATCGTTGTGTTTTTGTTGCTTGATCAGAAATCTGGTATTGATAGAAAACAAATTGGCATGTGAGACTTATACCACTGGAAATATAATTTAAAAACACTCAAGTTAGACTAGGATATCATGTCGTTTGCTTATGTATAGCCCGAGATATGCTAGAATTAGTGTAAATGTAGTTTTATACAGCACTTTCCTGAGAATAACCTTGTATGATAAAATGTGTTAACTTCTGAAATTAAAGCTTTGCATATTTGAAAATTAGACAAAAAGTACTTCATCTTTCATGGGAATATCATAGGCTAATTGTATCTAGATCTTCGGATAATTGCATGCGAATGTGACTAACTAAATGAGAATCAAATCTGTAAATTGAACACGGTTTTGTCCTTTGTTAATTTTGTGTATTGTTTGAGAATATATGCTTCTGGAAAATGAAACTTAACATGATATGTGACTTATTGTTAGTTTATGTTAATCTCTTAAACCTTATGCATTGGGCATAATAGAGCCATACTTTATGTGAATTCTGATTTGAGCTGAAAACTGAATGTTCAAATTGCACGAATAAACTGTACAAATTGGCTTAACAAAAGTGGATAGATTTTTTATATGTGTTACTTTTTTTTGTCCTTGAACTATGGCCACTGGTATTGTATCAATTTCATGTTCCTAACTCCAGTTATAGCCAAAATGAAATCAGTGCGTGGTCAGAAACTGACCTGGCAAACCCCAAATGTGTCCCTTCTGATTCCTAACTTTTAATTGTCGTATGAGTCCCTGGCTGGACTTTTTGGAATTTATTTTAAGTATATTTATGATCTGGAGTTTTTCATATTTATTTGAATTTTATACTATGGGATAATGTGCTAAGTATGCTACGTGTTCATAAACTTTGTGCATAACGATAAACTGAAATTGTAAAAATGATCATTCATGACCTAAAACGTATTGTTTGACTTAGGTTTGACATGTTAACCAATATTAGACATGAACCTACTGATGTTGACTTTAGTTGACTACTTTGACCAAGTTTGGCTTTCGGTTTGACTTCGGTTGACTTTGTTTGACTTGCATGATATAGTTGACTTTTACTTTAAAACGCGTCGAGTCGAGCAATAAGACAACGTACACTATGAAACCACACTTATATAAGATACATATATTGACCAACCTACATACGTATACTTAGGTTACATTACTCGGGTCTAAACCGTACAAGTCATTTGTCTTTCATTCCGAACTTATTTCAAAGGTGAGTCTACAGTCCCGCTTTTTACATGTTTTCAGGGATGAGAATACACGCTGTTATATTTACATTTTCAATTACTTTTATATTGACATGAGTACTACACATATGCATAATGAGTTTGTTCAAAAAGCCTCTAGCTTGAATACTTTTAATACCATCGGTGTAAGCACAATTTAGATGGACGGTTCCATTAGGTTGACAACCTCACCCACTATAAAAGCAGTGGTGCATTTACTTTGAACATTAAATACATTTGAACAAGTGTATAACATTTTATGAGGTAAGGTCGGGTGTAGTAGTTTCTATACTCGGGTTAATGCTAGTATTCAGGTGCTCGATTTATGCAAGCGATAGAATCTCGTGGTCAAGGAAACTAAACTATTTTTCTGATAACTGTTTTTCTTCAGATACTATTACATTACTTTAAACCTGTAGATTTACCAACATTATTTGTTGACCTATTTTTGTGTGTTGTTATTCTCAGGTCCTTAAGAGGTATGCTTCCGCTGTGTTTGCTGCATGACTGGCCGTGGAGTCAGCATTTGATTTTAAAGAACATTATTTACTTTCGCATTTAAAACTTTTATACTGTTTAAATACTGTTGGCTTGTGGTTACGATCACAACAGTGTTTCTATTTTGGGATTATTGGCTTATGTTTTTGAAAGTTAATATTTTAAATAAAATTAAATGCGATTGCTTTAAACGTCTCATATAGAGGGCGTAACTGTTAACTGTGGGACTGGAATTAACACGCCGTTAGATGGTAATTTGGCGGGGTGTTATAGTTGGTATCAGAACTAACGGTTCGTAGGGAAACTAGGACTTGCATTAGTGTGTCTGATTTGGTCATTAGAACACCTTGATGAGTCTAGACTACGATCGGGACTTAGTCATTACATGAGTACTTTGTGACTAACATTATTTACTTGACTAATCAGTTTTGTTTGTGTTCTTGTACTATGAGTTAGATGTCACAGGATTCAGGAAGTAGTGACAGCGACTCCAGTGTGGCTGAGGTGAATTGAAACAACCCAACCCGTATTCCATACGATAAGTTTTTTTTTTTATAATACACATTTACGCGCCAATTAAATATGCAAACCATTCCACGATTTCCATTTAAACGTACAACAATTTAAATGTTTACAAAAAGGAACGAAGGCCATTTATTAAGTTTAATACAAGCTCAACCCACTACAATGATAGTTTATAATCCAAACGACACTCGAGCATGGTTTGGGGCTAAACTACCCAAAACGTTAGGCCAACTTCAAAAGCTATGCCAAAAGCACCCCCTGTCAACATAAACAGGAGACAACTAATCCAACCGTATGCCCTTACCCTTGTCCGAGCCGGAACCTATAAAATGATAAACAATGAGAGGGTAAGTAATGCTTAGTGAGTGCAACAATTGTACATGCATATATATAACCTATCCATTTGCAATCACAACACTAAATACCTCATACGAACTTGTAACTGAAATAGCATGTCAACGTACCCGTAACACTAACAAGTCGTACATTATCACACCACTTCATTAGCATATACTCAACTCAGTATATATTTAATATGCTAAATAAAACAACAATCTCAATATGGCTAACCAATATCGCTATGGTGCTACTGGCTCGTGGTTCACACCATACGCTTTTGAGTCATACTCGTTTACAGTGCTACCGGCTCGTGGTTCACACTCGATGCTACCGGCTCGTGGTTCACATCTTAGTTTATAGTGCTACCGGCTCGTGGTTCACATTCGATGCTACCGGCTCGTGGTTCACATCCTAACCCACACATGTTATGGCACTACCGGCTCGGTGGTTCATACCATAACATTTACAAATAAATACGCTATATACACATACGTATAATTACTCCACTCACCTTGTCACAAGGATGATGATTTAGCACTTCCGAGCTTCAACGCAATGTACCTAAATCATTAAGTGCACATTCAATTTCACAACTAGTGGGATTAACCACAATACTCCCACTTGAGCATTTAATGACCCAATTTGCATTAAATGACTCAACTACACACAACCGCCCATAAATGGCCAAGACTCGACTTTAATCACTAAGGCTAGTGAATTAAAGTCTACTAACTTCAATTAACATAAAACTTAGGGTAATCCATACCCATTTCATCTAATTAGGTCAACTAGTACATTTTGACCCATTTTATATTACTTAGACTCACAATCAAGTCAAACTTACACATTAACACTTCTTTCATTAATCTTAAAGTGCATTAGTGACTAACAACACCATTTGACACTTACAACCTCAAATCATAATGCCAAAACCCTAGATTGTGGCTATTAGGGTTTCATTACAACAACACAACCCAAATTCACCCATTTTACCCTCAAATGGGTCATACAAATCTCTAGTAACCAAAACCCTAGCCATTAACCAATTAAAACTTAAAACATAAAGTTAGAACTTACCAAGACTATCCTCTTGTAGCTAACAACAAGGAGAACAACCTTAATTCTTGCTCCTAGGTTTGATTCACGATTCTTCACCTTCAAATCTCAAGATTAAACTAAGTGGGTTTTGTGTTTTGGGAGAGAAAATGGAAAGAAAATATAAAAGGAAAATGAATTAAATGGATATGTGGTGGAGATTTAATGCTCCCATCAGATCCACATGTAAATTTACCATTTTGCCCCTTAAAATCCCTTAAAAATGAGCTAAGTCCGGAATCTGTCCAGCAGAAATGTCGCGGCGTGACCCAATTCTCGCGGCGTGGCGTATAAAAGGAAAACAGACCCTTCTAAACTCAACTTCTGATCCAGATTTCCTTTGTTTGTCGCGTCGTGGCCCAGATCGCCGCGGCGCGGCATTAGCCTATGTAACATCCTGCCTTTTTCCGTTTACTTTTCCATTTAATTATTTAAAGTCCGTTATATGACTATAACATCTCCCGTTAATACGCGTTTTAAATTATCTCGTTTAGGTAATTCACGCACCCGAACGAAAGTTGAGGGACTAAACTTGACAAGGGATCAAACCCTTGACTAGGTCAAAGGGTCAAACCCCTTTCATCCATTCATTTTCATTCTCATCTTTTACTACTTCCAAATTCTCTCAACATTCAATCCTTAATTCATCATCTAAATCCGATTTTGGAGGCTAACATCAAAATAAATTACATATTTGGAATCCTCTCTTCATTCTCTACGTTTTGATACTAATTTCATCTCGATTGGGTAACTTTATAAAAACTCTAAATTTCATAATCTTAGTGTTCTTGACTTAAAGGTGTGTTAATTAGTGTCTATGGCTCATTGTGATGTCGTATATGTAATTTTTATGCTCGATCTTGTGAATTGACATAACTAGCATGAACTTGAAAAAGAGCTTGTTAAATCTTTGATTTTAGATGATGAAATGTGTTTAGATGTTAATGGTTGAGTGTTCAAAGTGTTAGTTACTTCATTAGCTTCATTTTGGTGTGTTGATGGACATGAAAACCTTACATTAACATGATTATTGGTTTTGAGATTTTGGTTAGGGTTTGATAAGCTTTATATGAACTTTTGATGTATCAAATGCTATGAAATATTGTTGATAAGTGTTTTGTTGCAATGTGTGTTTGATTACCTTCGAAACGGCATATCATACATATAAATTGGTTGCCCGAATCATGAAATGCATTTTTAGAACTTGAACCTTTGATTATGAACGTTTAATGCGGTTTTGGGTTGTTATAAGTGTTGAATTACTCGTTGAAATGTGTCTATTCATTTTCCTCGTCAAAATACATTTCCGATGATATAAGATACATGTTTTGGTTGTTTGCGGATCATAAAATGTGTTAGTTTGGTTTTTGGTTTGTGCACTTAGGAGTTTTCTGCATCAGACTTGAATACGGATCTGGATGCCGTCCAGATCCTTGGACGCCGTCCCAGTTTTCAAAGCTGGACGCCGTCCAGATCTTTGGACACCGTCTCAGCCTTCAAAGCTGGACGCCGTCCAGACAATCTGGACGCCGTCCAGATACACTGGCAGGCTTCTGTCTTCGCTGGTCATTTTACGGAAAATGTTTGCTATACTATGGACCTCCGATTCACATGTAACTTATTCTAACATGCTCATATATGATTAAAAACCTCAGAAAAATAGTTCGGGACCCGACCCGAACGTGTTGACTTTTTCGTTGACTTTGACCCGACCTAAGTTGACTTTTAATCAAACTTAACCAAATGTTTGTGCAATCGTTCTAACATGCTTTTATACTTGTACCTTGCATGAAACATGACAATTTGATTCACATGCTATTATGATCGAGTCTTAACGAGCCATATGACTAATTGAACACTTTGACCTCCCGTGTTTACCGATATTGATATAAACCTATTTGTTTAGGTCAAGACTAGCATTGTTCTTTGCACACGTTACTCGTCGAAGTACTTATTTGCTCTTACACTCAAGGTGAGATCATAGTCCCACTTTTACTCTTTTGCACTTACATTTGGGATGAGAAAACATAAACGTTTCTTTTTACTAAGTGAACACAAGTACAGGAAAACAAACATTCTACATACGAGTTTGAACAAAAATCCTCAATTCGATTATCATTAGTTACACTTGTCGGGTGTAAGCGAGAACTTATGTTATATGGCCATATGGGTTTGACAAACCCTCATTCAAACGGTTCGCTACCGTTTACGAATGAAATATATTTTCGAGAAACAGTGTATGTTCTAACACTATTGTGACGGGGTTCTATGGAAGGAATGTTAAGCATTGATAATTGGGTGCTCGTGAAACAAACTTTTGGAATGTATTACTATTATATCATTGTTGCAAATCTTGTGGTTCACTTGTACTTACTTACTCAAACCTACGATTTCACCAACGTTTTCGTTGACAGATTTCTATGTTTTTCTCAGGTCCTTGAACATTTGTGTGATACATGCTTCCGCTCATTACTTTTGATACTTGCTTGGATGTCGAGTAAACATGCATACGTGGAGCGTCTTTTGGCTACTTTCATTTGTGTCACATATGTTTAAATTGTACTTTAAACTTTGTTATGTAACTAGTTGTCGAACTACCTTGTAAACCTTGAAACATCTTTACTTTTGAAATGAATGCGACATACTTTTGGTCAAACGTTGTTTTAAAGACTTATGACCACGTAACGGGACCTAAGTAGACGGCGCCGTCAATGACGATTTTGTCGGGTCGCTACAGATGGTATCAGAGCGTTGGTTGTAGGGATTTAGAGTTCATTGGTGTCAACCCCGAGTCATAGGGTACATTAGTGAGTCTAGACTACAACAGGCATATAGACTTGAAGTGGGAATTACTTGACTACTTGTGCATTATACTCGAACGTTTCTACTTATATCTACTCTTGTTTCATCTTAACCTCACGTTGTTTAATTTAATTGACGCGCCACCTTGACTATATGAAATGATGTCGAATGCACATATGAATCAGGGTAATATAATTTCCGGGATTATTTTACGGTGACTCATATGAACGTTCCGATATTGTGGCATAAAGAATTTAAGGCGAGTCAAGGAAAATTTTTCTCTCTATCCTTATTCCATATCATGATTAGTATTATTGAAAATACTAATCAACGGTATTCTTGTGTTTTGAAGGAACAATGCCTCCTCGTCGTGTGCCACGCCATGAGACTCCCGAACAAGCTCTACAACGAATGATAGCCACTGCCGTGGAAGCGGCCATGGCCGATCACTCCTCCAACAATAACAACAACCATAACAACAACAATTAAGGAGCCGGTAACTCAAGCGAGGGATGCTCCTATAAAGCCTTCATGGGGTGCAAACCTCATACTTTTGATGGGACCGGGGGACCGGTTACTCTCACTCGATGGTTCGAACAAACGGAGGCCGTCTTTAGCATAAGCGGGTGTCGGGACCAAGATAAGGTCAAATACTCCACTCACACTTTCGCCGGTGTTGCCCACACATGGTGGAACACCTATGTACAATCGGTGGGTACCGATGAAGCTCACGCCCTCTCTCGGGCAGACTTGAGGGAAAAGATGATTGTCGAATATTTCCCTCGTGAAGAAACCTGAAGGCTCGAACAAGAGCTAAGAACTTTAAAGGCGGTCGGAAATGATCTCAAGGCTTATAATCAAAGATTTTCTGAACTATCTTTGATGTGCCCAAATCTTGTGAACCCCGAAGCTTTAAGGGTTGAACTTTACATGGATGGTCTTCCAAAGAGCATCAAACACGGAGTAATGTCATCCAAACCCACTAATCATCAAGAAGCTTTGAACATGGCCCGCAAATTGATAGAAACGGTGGACGAAATTGTAGTGCCGGTACCTAAAGCCGAGGATAAGTCGGGTAACAACAAAAGAAAGTGGGAAGCCCCCCAAACAAGCAACAACAACTTTGCTAAGAAGCCTTACACCTCCGACGGCAAGAAGGGTTATGCCGGGAACCTACCTCTTTGTAATAAATGCAACAAACATCACTTTGGTGAATGTGGCAAGTTAATTTGCCACCGTTGCCAAGGAGTTGGTCATAAGGCCAATGAGTGTAAAAGTGTTGCCCCCATCGCTCGAAAGGGGCCCAATGCACCAAAAACGGGCACTTGTTATGAATGTGGCCAAACGGGCCATTATAGAAATGCATGCCCGAAGAGGAAAGATAACCCCAATACGCGCGGCCGAGCTTTCAACATCAACATCGAGGAAGCCCGAGATGACAATGAATTAGTCACGGGTACGTTCCTTCTCAACAACACTTATGTTACTTGTTTATTCGATTCGGGTGCCGATAAATGCTTTGTATCCAAGACTTTGATTCATTATTTTAGCACTCCACCACTCCCACTAGATACCACTTATACCATTGAATTGGCCAACGGGAAACTATTGAGTGCCGACACATATTACCGGGGGTGCACATTAAACATTTTGGGTAATGAATTTGAAATTGACTTGATACCCATGGAACTAGGAAGCTTCGATGTAATAATCGGTATGAATTGGCTAGCCAAAACGAAATCTCACATCCTTTGTGTTCTTAACGCAATCCGAATTCCTATCGAGAATGGTGAACCTTTGATTGTTTATGGCGATAAGAGTTGCACCGGACTCAACCTCGTTTCGTGCCTTAAAGTTAGAAAACTACTCCGTAAGGGTTGTTTTGCGATCCTTGCTCACGTTAAGAAAGTCGAGTCCGATGAGATGCACATCGATGATGTGCCAATTGTTAGTGACTATTCCGATGTATTTCCCGACGAATTACCGGGTCTTCCACCTCATCGACCGGTAGAATTCCAGATCGATCTTATTCCGGGAGCCGCACCCGTAGCTCGTGCACCATATAGACTTGCTCCATCCGAAATGCAAGAATTGCAAAGTCAAATCCAAGAACTACTTGACCATGGTTTTATCCAACCTAGCCATTCACCTTGGGGCGCTCCGATTTTGTTTGTTAAAAAGAAAGACGGATCCCTACGAATGTGCATTGATTATCGTGAACTAAACAAATTGAAGGTTAAGAATCGATATCCTCTTCCTCGCATCGATGACCTCTTTGATCAACTACAAGGGTCTTGTATATATTCAAAAATCGATCTCCGCTCGGGCTATCATCAATTAAGGGTTAAGGGGGAAGATGTCTCCAAAACCGCTTTCCGAACTCGTTATGGTAGCTATGAATTTCTTGTAATGCCATTTGGTCTCACTAACGCACCGGCGGTGTTCATGGATCTTATGAACCGCGTGTGCAAACCGTATCTTGACAAATTCGTTATCGTGTTCATCGATGATATTTTGGTTTATTCTAAAAGCGAAAAAGAACACGAGGAACACCTCTGACTTGTGCTTGAACTTTTAAGACAGGAATGACTCTATGCCAAATTCTCCAAGTGTGAATTTTGGTTAAAGGAAGTTCAATTTCTTGGTCATGTTGTAAGTGACCAAGGTATTAAAGTCGATCCAACTAAAATCGAAGCCATTAGTAAATGGGAGACTCCTACTACTCCAACTCACATTCGTCAATTCTTGGGTCTCGCTGGATACTACCGTAGATTCATCAAGGATTTCTCCTTGGTTGCTCATGCTCTAACCGCTTTAACTCACAAGGGAAAGAAATTCAATTGGGCGACCGAACAAGAATCCGCATTTCAAATCTTGAAAACAAAGCTAACCACCGCTCCTATCTTGTCACTTCTCGAAGGCAATGACGATTTTGTTGTGTATTGCGATGCCTCGAAACATGGTTTTGGGTGTGTGTTGATGCAACGAACAAAAGTCATTTCTTATGCTTCTCGACAACTCAAAATTCATGAACGAAACTACACGACACATGATCTCGAACTCGGAGCTGTTGTCTTTGCACTTAAAATGTGGAGACACTATCTTTATAGAACCAAGAGTACTATCTTTACCGATCACAAAAGTCTCCAACACATCTTCGACCAAAAGCAACTAAACATGAGACAACGAAGGTGGATTGAAACCTTAAACGATTACGATTGCGAGCTTCGTTACCATCCCGGGAAGGCAAATGTAGTAGCCGATGCCTTAAGTCGAAAAGAAAGAGCGGTGCCTCTTCGTGTCTGAGCTTTAAACATCACCATTCACACCAACCTTAATAGCCAAATTCGGGTAGCCCAAGATGAGGCTCTCAAGGATGAAAACATTTCACACGAGCTCTTGAATATTCTCGTCTCTCGATTCGAAACCAAGGAAACTGGACTCCGATATTTCGCCGGGAGGATTTGGGTGCCTAGTTATGGGGACCTACGAAGCCTTATTTTAGATGAAGCACATAAGTCACGATACTCAATTCACCCCGGTGCCAATAAGATGTACCACGACCTTAAACAACAATATCGGTGGCCGAACATCAAATGGGACGTAGCTACTTATGTTGCCAAGTGTTTGACATGTTCCAAAGTCAAAGCCGAACACCAAAGACCGTCAGGGTTACTTCAACAACTCGAAATCCCGCAATGGAAGTGGGAAGGAATAACAATGGATTTTATCACCAAGCTACCAAAAACGACGGGCGGTTATGACACTATTTGGGTTATTGTTGATCGTCTCACCAAATCCGCACACTTTCTCGCCATGAAGGAGACCGACAAAATGGAGAAACTTGCACAACTTTACATCAAGGAGATCGTAGCCTGACATGGTGTACCTTTATCGATTATCTCCGACCGAGATGGCCGTTTTGTTTCTAGGTTTTGGCGTACCTTGCAAGAAGCATTGGGAACGCGTTTAGACATGAGCACCGCATACCATCCGCAAACCGACGGACAAAGCGAACGTACAATTCAAACCTTGGAAGACATGCTACGAGCTTGCGTCATCGACTTTGGAAAAGCTTGGGATAAGCACTTGCCTCTCACCGAATTCTCCTACAACAATAGTTATCACGCGAGTATTAACGCCGCACCATTCGAAGCTTTATATGGCCGAAAATGTTGTTCACCTCTTTGTTGGGCCGAAGTAGGTGACACACAAATCACCGGACCCAAACTCATTCACGAAACCACCGAGAAGATCGTACAAATCCGAGATAGGCTTCAGACGGCCCGGAGTCGTCAAAAGAGCTATACCGACAAACGACGCAACGACCTCGAATTTCAAGTCGGCGACCGAGTAATGTTAAAAGTCGCACCTTGGAAAGGTGTAATTCGTTTTGGAAAACGGGGGAAATTAAATCCGCGGTATATTGGTCCTTTCGAAATCTTGGAGCGTATTGGAACCGTTGCTTATCGTTTAGATCTTCCGCCTTAATTGAACCCCGTTCATCCTACTTTCCATGTATCTAACTTGAAAAAGTGTCTTGCCGAACCCGATATCGTCATTCCTCTCGAGGAACTTACTATTGATGACAAACTTCATTTTGTGAAATTGTGGACACCTCCGTCAAGACATTGAAACAAAGCCGAATTCCGATTGTTAAAGTCCGTTGGAACGTCAAAAGGGGACCTGAGTTTACTTGGGAAAGGCAAGATAAAATGCAAAGGAAATACCCTCACTTATTCCCGGTTCCGGAAACGCAAGATTTCGAGGAAGAAAGAACGACTACTACGCCTACTTAAATTTCGGGACGAAATTTCTTTTAAGGAGTAGGTAATGTAACATCCCGCCTTTTTCCATTTACTTTTCCATTTATTTATTTAAAGTCCGTTATATGACTATAACATCTCCCATTAATACGCGTTTTAAATTATCTCGTTTAGGTAATTCACGCACCCGAACGAAAGTTGAGGGACTAAACTTGACAAGGGATCAAACCCTTGACTAGGTCAAAGGGTCAAACCCCTTTCATCCATTCATTTTCATTCTCATCTTTTACTACTTCCAAATCCTCTCAACATTCAATCCTTAATTCATCGTCTAAATCCAATTTTGGAGGCTAACATCAAAATAAATTACATATTTGGAATCCTCTCTTCATTCTCTACGTTTTGATACTAATTTCATCTCGATTGGGTAACTTTTTAAAAACTCTAAATTTCATAATCTTAGTGTTCTTGACTTAAAGGTGTGTTAATTAGTGTCTATGGCTCATTGTGATGTCGTATATGTAATTTGTATGCTCGATCTTGTGAATTGACATAACTAGCATGAACTTGAAAAAGAGCTTGTTAAATCTTTGATTTTGGATGATGAAATGTGTTTAGATGCTAATGGTTGTGTGTTCAAAGTGTTAGTTACTTCATTAGCTTCGTTTTGGTGTGTTGATTGACATGAAAACCTTACATTAACATGATTATTGGTTTTGAGATTTTGGTTAGGGTTTGATAAGATTTATATGAACTTTTGATGTATCAAATGCTTTGAAATATTGTTGATAAGTGTTTTGTTGCAATGTGTGTTTGATTACCTTTGAAACGGTATATCATACATGTAAATTGGTTGCCCGAATCATGAAATGCGTTTTTAGAACTTGAACCTTTGATTATGAACGTTTAATGCGGTTTTGGGTTGTTGTAAGTGTTGAATTACTCGTTGAAATGTGTCTATTCATTTTCCTCTTCAAAATACATTTTCGATGATATAAGATACATGTTTTGGTTGTTTGCGGATTATAAAATGTGTTAGTTTGGTTTTTGGTTCGTGCACTTAGGAGTTTTCTGCATCAGACTTGAATACGGACCTGGACGCCGTCAAGATCCTTGGACGCCATCCCAGTTTTCAAAGCTGGACGCCATCCAGATCTTTGGACGCCGTCTCAGCCTTCAAAGCTGGACGCCGTCCAGACAATCTGGACGCCGTCCAGATACACTGGCAGGCTTCTGTCTTCGCTGGTCATTTTACGGAAAATGTTTGCTATACTATGGACCTCCGATTCACATGTAACTTATTCTAACATGCTCATATATGATTAAAAACCTCAGAAAAATAGTTTGGGACCCGACCCGAACGTGTTAACTTTTTCGTTGACTTTGACCCGACCTAAGTTGACTTTTAATCAAACTTAACCAAAAGTTTGTGCAATCGTTCTAACATGCTTTTATACTTGTACCTTGCATGAAACATGACAATTTGATTCACATGCTATTATTATCGAGTCTTAGCGAGCCATAGGACTAATTGAACACTTTGACCTATCGTGTTTACCGATATTGATATAAACCTATTTGTTTAGGTCAAGACTAGCATTTTTCTTTGCACACGTTACTCGTTGAAGTACTTATTTGCTCTTGCGCTCAAGGTGAGATCATAGTCCCACTTTTACTCTTTTGCACTTACATTTGGGATGAGAAAACATAAACGTTTCTTTTTACTAAGTGAACACAAGTACAGGAAAACAAACATTCTACATACGAGTTTGAACAAAAATCCTCAATTCGATTATCATTAGTTACACTTGCCGGGTGTAAGCGAGAACTTATGTTATATGGCCATATGGGTTTGACAAACCCTCATTCAAAGGGTTCGCTACCGTTTACGAATGAAATATATTTTCTAGAAACAGTGTATGTTCTAACACTATTGTGATGGGGTTCTATGGAAGGAATGTTAAGCATTGATAATTGGGTGCTCGTGAAACAAACTTTTGGAATGTATTACTATTATATCATTGTTGCAAATCTTGTGGTTCACTTGTACTTACTTACTCAAACCTATGATTTCACCAACGTTTTCGTTGACAGATTTCTATGTTTTTCTCAGGTCCTTGAACATTTGTGTGATACATGCTTCCACTCATTACTTTTGATACTTGCTTGGATGTCGAGTAAACATGCATACGTGGAGCGTCTTTTGGCTACTTTCATTTGTGTCGCATATGTTTAAATTGTACTTTAAACTTTGTTATGTAACTAGTTGTCGAACTACCTTGTAAACCTTGAAACATCTTTACTTTTGAAATGAATGCGACATACTTTTGGTCAAACGTTGTTTTAAAGACTTATGACCGCGTAATGGGACCTAAGTAGATGGCGCTGTCAATGATGATTTTGTCGGGTCGCTACAGCCTAAGCCTGAACAGTTTGACAACCTAAAACACATTTTGATTTCATTTGATTCGTACACCTAAATCCCGCTTCCTACATTCGCTTAACCTTCAACAATAGTCTCACAAGACTTAACGCTATCAAAGCCCATGTATAAACTTGTATGCGCACATATTATCAAGTATATATATATATATATATCTACACATATATCTATACAATTACGCATAATCTAGCGAGTTACAAACGTACAAATGATTAAGTATGTACCTTTCAATATGTGCGGGAAAAACGGGATGTTACAACTCTCCCCCACTTGAATCAGAGCGCGTCCTCGCGATCCAAGCCGTATGACAAGAAGGAAGATAAACCAACACAAACTCTTCGGGCTCCCAAGTAAACTCGGAACCCTTACTTCGACGCCATTGAACTTTAAAATTCCTAACCTCTTTATGCCTCAACCTTTTGACCTTCTCATCAAGTATGGAAATCGGTTCCTCGATATACTCTAACTTATTGTTTAGCTCAATCTCGTCTAAAGGCACCCAAGATGAATCATTCGCAAGACACTTACGGAGATGGGAAATATGTAATGTATTATGGATCCCCGCAAGCTCTTCGGGTAATTCCAATCGATACGCGACTTCACCAACACGAGCTAAAACCTTAAATGGTCCAATAAACCGAGGAGCTAACTTTCCATATTTTCGAAATCGAATAATACCTTTCCATGGCGAAACCTAAAGCATCACCATGTCACCTTCTTGGAATTCGATCGTTCATCTTCGTTTGTCGGCATACGACTTTTGCCTATCTTGAGCCTTTTTCAAATGCTCTCGAATCATATCAATCTTGCTATTCGTCTCTAAAACCAAATTGGTACTCCCGATTTCCTTTTGTCCTACTTCACCCCAACAAATCGGGGTTCGACATCTACGCCCATAAAGCATCTCATATGGCGGCATCCCGATACTAGTATGATAACTATTATTGTACATGAATTCCACCAAAGGCAAATGCTCATCCCAACTACCACCGAAATCAATAATGCACGCTCGTAACATATCTTCCAAAGTTTGATTCGTACGTTCAGTTTGACCGTCCGTTTGAGGATGATACACCGTGCTCAACTTCAATTGCGTACCCATATCTTCATGAAACTTTTCCCAAAACCGAGATGTAAAACGAGTATCTCGATCCGAAATAATAGATATAGGAACACCGTGTCAAGAGATGACTTCCTTGATAAACAACTTAGCCAAGGTCTCTGACGATATCGCTTCCTTAATGGGAAGAAACAAAGCACTCTTCATCAGTCGATCAACTATAACCCAAATCGAATCAAACTGGGTTCTCGCCGTTTTAGGTAACTTTGTGATGAAATCCATGGTAATGTGCTCCCATTTCCATTTCGGGATTTCTAATGGTTGTAACTTACCATACGACTTTTGGTGCTCGGCTTTAACTTGCAAACACGTGACACATTGCTCAACATACTTCACAACATCACGTTTCATGCCCGGCCACCAATAATCTTTCCTTAAATCAAGATACATTTTCGTCGCGCCCGGATGAATGGAATATTTTGACTTATGTGCTTCATCGAATAGCACTTGTCGGTAATCACCCATCTTAGGCACCCACACTCTTCCTTGAAAAGACAACAAACCACGCGAACCCATAGTAATGAACTCCGATTGTCCCACAATTCGCTCCGCATGCTTGTTGTGAACAAAAACCTCTATTTGAATCACACCGAGTTTTTCAAGAAAATCGTTAGTAATAATCATACGTAACAATCCCAATCGTAACGCCGAGTGATGACTCTTTCGACTTAACACATCCGCGACCACATTCGCCTTGCCCGGATGATAAAGTATTTCACAATCATAATCTTTTACCACATCCATCCACCTACGTTGACGATAATTCAAATCTCGTTGATTAAGGAGATGTTTCAAACTCTTATAATCCGAATAAATCGTACACTTGACACCATACAAGTAATGGCGCCAAATTTTCAACCCATGCACAACCGCCGCCAACTCAAGATCATGAGTCGGATATCTCGTCTCATGTTCCTTTAATTGTCGAGAGGCATAAGCGATGACTTTACCTCTTTGCATTAGAAAGCACCCGAGTCCATTTAACGAAGCATCACAATAAACCGTCATGTCTTCCACTGTGACGACCCGAAAATTTCCGACCAAATTTGAACCTAACCTTTATATGTTTCCGATACGATAAGCAGAATTTGTAATGTTGAATCTCAAAAAGTTTGGAACTACATTCATGTAATCAATTACCCTTTGACCGTGTTCGACGATTCACGAACAATTATTTGTATATAGATATGTATATATAATATATAATATTAACTAAAAACATTAACAAAGTATTAGATATATGATACTTTACATGAACGTATTTTTTTCGATATATTTATCGACAGAATTAAGAGATAATTTCAAATGATTGAATTATCAGATACATTATGATATGATTACGGGCCAATGTTATGAGGTCCACTGTAATTTAAGAAATCTATTCTTTTTGACAATATTCGGAAAATGATAAAGTGATCTATAAGTAAGAACGTGGAGTGTAAATAACTTAGATGTTGGATATCGACAAGTTAAGTAACTTGACATTTTTCATTAAGATGATTTCATACGTTTATTAAACCTTTGGACTTTATCCCATGCTTCACCAACAGACTGTAATTTAAAAACTTGAAACCTATTATGAATATATATAATTCTACTTTTCTAAAATATTTTATGATATAACGATTTAAATTAATATTAAATATATTTATACGCGTATTATACGTACATAGTTTTATACTTTTACTATATTTTTAACTTTAACTTTACCTTTACTTTACTTTTACTTTTACTTTAACTTTAATAATTCACTTTAATAATTCATACTTTAATAATTCACTTTAATAATTCATACTTTAATAATTCACTTTAATAATTCATACTTTAATAATTCACTTTAATAATTCATACTTTAATAATTCACTTTAATAATTCATACTTTAATAATTCACTTTAATAATTCAAAAATAGATTATAAATAGAATTCAATAGGTTTCATTATTTCATAGAAACTTGAAAATATATTTCTCTAAACTCTCTCAATCGAATTACATATATATATATATATATATATATATATATATATATATATATATATATATATATATATATATATATATATATATATATATATATATATATATATATATATATTTACTTAGTATTATTTCAAGATATTATTAGTATACATAAAATACTACGACGGAGTTATATTCAGACGATTTCAAAATAAGTTTTCAAACTGGATAGAGCTAAGGAAATTATGGGTTATAGCTATGGAGGTTATGGGTATTGTTAGAGGGTATTGCTCGTGAGGTCAACCTAACGTTTATCATTTTCGTTGCGTCTACGTACTTTCCTGCAATATTGAATCACAATATTGATATGTGAGCATTCATATCTTATCTTTTATATATTAATAGTGTATCCCTGACTAGTGCTCGAGTATATATGATTATGCATGTTTGTATGCTTAGTTTCTTCGTTAAATAGTTTATGATAAATCACGAATTTGATACATATGCTACTGAGATAAGGTATATGATATGCATGTCGTTGAAAAGCTAATGAAAAATTAATAACTTTTCATTTAGAAATCGTGTGGGTTCGATGAACGGATTAAAAGATATGGTCAACTGAATTATTATTAATTTTAATATTATTATTAAAACGATTATTATAATTGTTATCAGTGATGTTATTACTAAAATTATCTTTATTACTAAAAACTAATATTTTTATTGAAACTATCATTTTATTATTTTTATCATTATTATTATTATCAATATTATTTTATCAAATAAATATGCGTACAAATATTTTTTTACCACACGTAGTATAATTACATTAATAATACATACCACTATATTTTTATGATATTAAGTGAATTTTATAAATTTTATTACTTGAGCTATATATAAAAGTATATTTTTATCATATATGAATTTAAATATAAATTTTTATTTATTAATAAATGACTTGTATTATTTAGTATAATAAGATCTGATAAATATATTTAAATATATAAAACGACTATATATAAGTTATATAATAAACATGTATAGATTTTGGAAGTCATTTTGGGTCAAGTTGACTTTTATTGACTTTTGCATGTCGGTCTCGAGCATTAGGATTGTGATACACTACGACTTGACCTAAATTGTTAGACAGATATTGACCAACATATAAATATATATACTTAATATAGGTTCGTAAATCCGAGACAAACCCTGCACTTGTTCAGTGCCGTCATATACATAATTGCTACGAAATACAGTATTGTGAGTTTCATTACTCCCTTTTTATATATATTTTTGGGCTGAGAATACATGCACTGTTTTATAACTGTTTTACGAAATGGACACAAGTACTAAAAACATATTCTACGTTGAGTTGTACCACTTTGCATATTTTTCCCTAATAGCTTGGTAACTACCATTTACATGCGGTATTGTAAACGCGAATCCTGTTGATAGATCTATCGGGCCTGACAACCCCAACCGGACTGGACGACCAGTATTCAACGGTTGCACAGTACTTCGTTTCAGTGACTACACTTGGTACAGTGCAGTGAGATTTCATAATAAAGGGAATATGCGACGTTGATTAAATGTTAAGTATGGTTACCAAGTGCTCAACCACTTAGAATATTTTTATTAAAACGTTTATGTATATGAAATCTTGAGGTCTATTACTATTACGAAAATGGTTGATTATGATAAACTAATGAACTCACCAACTTTTTGGTTGACACTTTAAAGCATGTTGATTCTCAGCTATTAAAGAAATCTTCCGCTGTGCATTAGCTCATTTTAAGGATATTACTTGGAGTCATTCATGACATACTTTGAAAGACGTTGCATTTGAGTCGTTGAGTTCATCAAGATTAATATTAAGTCAATTATAGTTGGATGTAATATGAAATGGTATGCATGCCGTCAATTTTAGATGTAAAGAAAGTTTGTCTTTTAAAAACGAATGCAATGTTTGTAAAACGTATCATATAGAGGTCAAATACCTCGCGATGTAATTAACTATTGTGAATCGTTTATAATGTATATGAACGGGTCCTTTCATCCACTCCTTCCGGCAACACTAACACCGGAGCTTGACACAACTTCTCTTTTAGCAATTGAAAAGCAATTTCTTGCTCGTCCTCCCAATTAAATCTCACGTTCTTCCTTGTCAACTTCGTCAATGAAGAAGCAATTTTTGAAAAGTCTTGGATAAACCGACGATAATAACCGGCCAATCCGAGAAAACTTCGGACCTCCTTAGGAGTAGTCAGTTGTCTCCAAATCTTTACCGTCTCTATCTTCCCCGGATCCACTTGAATGCCGTCTTTGTTCACAATGTGGCCAAGGAATTGAACTTCCCTTAGCCAAAATTCACATTTGGAGAACATAGCATACAACTTCTCCCTTCGTAACGTCTTCAAAACATCGCGCAAATGGCATTCATGTTCGTTCATACTTTTCAAGTAGACAAGTATGTCGTCAATGAACACAATTACCGACTTGTCCAACATAGGTTGGCACACTCGATTCATAAGATCCATGAATGCCGCTGGTGCATTCGTAAGACCAAAAGGCATAACTACAAACTCAAAATGCCCATAACGCGTTCGAAAAGCCGTTTTCTCAATATCTTCCTCACGGACCCGCATTTGGTGATAGCCGAACCGTAGGTCAATCTTTGAGAAATACGTCGCACCTTGGAGTTGGTCAAACAAATCGTCAATCCTAGGCAATGGATAACGATTTTTGATAGTCACTTTATTCAACTCCCTATAGTCGATGCACATCCGCATACTATCATCCTTCTTTTTCACGAATAAAACCGGAGCGCCCCATGGCGAAGCACTCGGTCGGATAAAACTCTTTTCAAGTAGCTCTTGGGTTTGATTTAACAACTCTTGCATTTCCGTCGGTGCTAAACGATAAGGAGTTTTAGCAATGGGAGTAGCTCCCGGAACCAACTCAATGCGAAATTCTACTTGTCTTTCCGCCGGAACACCCGGTAACTCGTCCGGAAAAACGTCTTCGAATTCACTAACCACCGGAATTTTACGAATGGGTGGTGGCTCATCACGAGTATCAACAACATGGGCAAGAAAAGCCATGCCACCACTAACAAGAAAACGACGTGCCAGTGCAAAAGAACATATCGGCATAAGTCTTCTTCGCTTATCGCCGTGAATAATTAACTCTCCCCCACTAGGGGTCTTCACACGAATAAACTTCTCATGGCATGCAGTATCGGCTCTATTTCGATCGAGCCAATCCATACCAACAACGATATCAAAGTCACCCAAAGTCATCGGGATAAGATCAATTTTAAAGTTCTCGGCACCAAACACAACATCACAATTTTTACGCACATCAACCACTAGCACCGCCTTGCCATCCGCTATTTCGACTTCTACCGGACGACTTAACTTAGCTAATAGTCTATCAAGTTTAGGCACAAATTTTAGAGACACAAACGACAAATTTGCACCGCTATCAAATAAGATCCTTGCCGGATTAGAGTTAACCATAAAAGTACCTGAGATAACTTCGTTGGATTGTTTGGCTTTTTCATTGGTCATCAAGTAGTTGCGACCCCTAGTCGTGCCCGCCGCCTTCTCTAACTTCTTAGCATGATCATTATTCAAATCGGGGCATTCCGGCCTCTTGTGCCCCTCTTTACCACAATTAAAGCAAGTGACTTTGGTCGACGTCTTGGTACAATCATGGGCCATGTGCCCTCTTGGGTTACAATTATAACACGTGGGTCCGAAACCCCCGGAAGTACCCTTCTTCACACTATTAATGCTCTCGGAGCCTTTCTTGTTCTTTTTATTTGAAAAATTCGAATGACTCGAACCTTCAACTTTCTCTTTGAAAAAGTGAAATCACTCTTCCTTGGAACCTCCGGCTCAAAACCTCGAGCCAATTCAAATAACTCCTCAAAAGACTTAGCCATACCCCGACTAATCTTACCCTTTAACTCATCGTTCAAGGTACGGTAGAAATCTTTCATTAGCTTGTGATCGTCACCAACATATTCCGGGCAAAAACGAGTCTTTGCCAAAAAGGTAGACTTGAGAGTAACCAAGTCCATTGAACCATGTTACAAATGATGTGACTCGTCCCGGATTCTATCAAGGTCGGAAGAAGTTCGGTATTCTTGGAAGAATTCCTTCTTAAACTCCTCCCATGTCAAGCTCATGCATTGCTCTTCACCATATAAATTGATTTTATCGTCCCACCACAACTTGCCTTCTTCATGTAACATGCTAGACCCATACCTCGTCTTCTTCTCGGGAGGACACTCCGCGGTACGGAACGCCCCCTCGATATCGGAAATCCAACAAGTGCTTTTCAATGGATCCCTCACCCCATTAAACATCGGAGGTTGAGTATCCTTGAAATTATTGTAGTGGAAGTCCCGCCTTCCTTCACCTCCTTCACCACGAGGATAAATGTTTCTAGCGTCAAGAGCCTCATCGACTGTGGCCTTCATTCGTTTATTAATTAAATTGGTTATTTGCTCGTCAACCGATTCCTTGAAAACCTTTTTCACGCTAACAAGGAAGTCCTCCTTGTAGTTCTTCAAGATGGCCTCAACTTTGGCCGCGAAATCGGGGTCCTCGCTTGTACCGCCGGTATCATTATCGTGTCCATTTCTCGTCTTCATTCTATAAAACGGAAAAGGTTAAATCATGAACGAAAAGGCATAACACGTAAGTATATACATGTGCACCACACTACTCCATCTTGCTCAACAATCGTCGTACATTACTCGTTTGACACGATTTACACCCGTAACAATGGTAGCTAATCGTTGTTACGCGAGCACGTCGCCTTAACTTGATAGTACCACATCCGTCTTGCTTGATGATTGCTAAACACAACACAAAACAATTAGCACAAGGTTAGTTCACATAAACCAAAGCACTAACAATTCCCGATTAGACCCAAAGTCCTACAAGTCCCGCATAAAGCGCTCACACAATAAAGTCTAAGTCTAGGCACCTATCTCAAGTCGCCTAAATCCCTTAGACCATGCTCTGATACTACTTGAAACAACCCAACCCGTATTCCATACGATAAGTTTTTTTTTATAATACACATTTACGCGCCAATTAAATATGCAAACCATTCCACGATTTCCATTTAAACGTACAACAATTTAAATGTTTACAAAAAGGCACGAAGGCCATTAATTAAGTTTAATACAAGCTCGACCCACTACAATGATAGTTTATAATCCAAACGACACTCGAGCATGGTTTGGGGCTAAACTACCCAAAACGTTAGGCCAACTTCAAAAGCTATGCCAAAAGCACCCCCTATCAACATAAACGGGAGACAACTAATCCAACCGTATGCCCTTACCCTTGTCCGAGCCGGAACCTATAAAATGATAAAAAAATGAGAGGGTAAGCAATGCTTAGTGAGTGCAACCATTGTACATGCATATATATAACCTATCCATTTGCAATCACAACACCAAATACCTCATACGAACTTGTAACTCAAATAGCATGTCAACATACCCGTAACACTAACAAGTCGTACATTATCACACCACTTCATTAGCATAAACTCAACTCAGTATATATATAATATGCTAAACAAAACAAATCTCAATATGGTTAACCAATATCGCTATGGTGCTACTGGCTCGTGGTTCACACCATACGCTTTTGAGTCATACTCGTTTATAGTGCTACCGACTCGTGGTTCACACTCGATGCTACCGGCTCGTGGTTCACATCTTAGTTTATAGTGGTACCGGCTCATGGTTCACACTCGATGCTACCGGCTCATGGTTCACATCCTAACCCACACATGTTATGGCACTACCGGCTCGGTGGTTCATACCATAACATTCACAAATAAATACGCTATATACACATACGTATAATTACTCCGCTCACCTTGTCACAAGGATGATGATTTAGCACTTCCGAGCTTCAACGCAATGTACCTAAATCATTAAGTGCACATTCAATTTCACAACTAGTGGGATTAACCACAATACTCCCACTTGAACATTTAATGACCCAATTTGCATTAAATGACTCAACTACACACAACCGCCCATAAATGGCCAAGACTCGACTTTAATCACTAAGGCTAGTGAATTAAAGTCTACTAACTTCAGTTAACACAAAACTTAGGGTAATCCATACCCATTTCATCTAATTAGGTCAACTAGTACATTTCGACCCATTTTATATTACTTAGACTCACAATCAAGTCAAACTTACACATTAACACTTCTTTCATTAATCTTAAAGTGCATTAGTGACTAACAACACCATTTGACACTTACAACCTCAAATCATAATGCCAAAACCCTAGATTGTGGCTATTAGGGTTTCATTACAACAACACAACCCAAATTCACCCATTTTACCCTCAAATGGGTCATACAAATCTCTAGTAACCAAAAACCTAGCCATTAACCAATTAAAACTTAAAACATAAAGTTAGAACTTACCAAGACTATCCTCTTGTAGCTAACAACAAGGAGAACAACCTTAATTCTTGCTCCTAGGTTTGATTCACAAATCTTCACCTTCAAATCTCAAGATTAAACTAAGTGGGTTTTGTGTTTTGGGAGAGAAAATGGAAAGAAAAGATAAAAGGAAAATGAATTAAATGGATATGTGGTGGAGATTTAATGCTCCCATTAGATCCACATGTCAATTTACCATTTTGCCCCTTAAAATCCCTTAAAAATGAGCTAAGTCCGGAATCTGTCCAGCAGAAATGTCGCGGCGCGACCCAATTCTCGCGGCGCGGCGTATAAAAGGAAAACAGACCCTTCTAAACTTAACTTCTGATCCAGATTTCCTTTGATTGTCGCGTCGCGGCCCAAATCGCCGCGGCGCGATATTAGCCTAAGCCTGAACAGTTTGACAACCTAAAACACATTTTGATTTCATTTGATTCGTACACCTAAATCCCGCTTCCTACATTCGCCTAACCTTCAACAATAGTCTCACACGACTTAACGCGATCAAAGCCCATGTATAAACTTGCATGCACACACATTATCAAGTATATATATATATATATATATATATATATATATATATATATATATCTACACGTATATCTATACAATTACGCATAATCTAGCGAGTTACAAACCTACAAATGATTAAGTATGTACCTTTCAATATGTGCGGGAAAAACGGGATGTTACATGAATGCTCCAGCCCCAGCACCAGCACCTGCTCCGCATCGGATACCTAACCATCCCGTGAACCTTTATGCATTGGATTTAGGTTCATACTAACCGTAACAGGGATATTGTTGATCGTGTTAACGCCTTGAGCGATATTGCTAGGACATATCCGCACCCCGATGATCTTGAGAGAATGGAGGAAAGAGTCACAGGTATAAATACTTATACGTACGAGGCTGAAGCGAGGTTCGATGAGATGGTGAGATTGATAGCAGCCTTAACTGCCAGGGTTGCTACGTTAGAGGCGGAACGTAATAGGCCGAGGAATGATGGATCTGCTTTCCGTACCCGACAGAAGAGGAAGTGAAGGGTCGTTGACCATGAGCTTCTTTTCCTTTTCCATCCGCCATACTTTCTTTATATAAGACTTACCAGGTGTTATAAACCAGGCTATCAGCACATTATGTTTATTGTTTGGTTTACTACTTTGGAATTTGGTTTATCACTCTTGGATTTTATTTATATGGTGGATTATGCTATTGGTAACTATTATCTTTTATTGTATGCGGTAATATTCTATATTTAGTAACTTTGTATGATCATAATACTTGTGTTATATTATACTACTACTATTGCCATTAATGTTACTACTTAGTGTTACTATCACTACTATCACTACATAACACTAGTACCACTACTACTACCACTAGTGTTACTACTAACACTACTAACACTACTATCACTACTTACACTACTTCTCACTACTAGCGAATCTTTTCGTACTATTATTTACTAGTCTTCAACACTCGTTGCTAGTATATTTTCATATATAGTGTTGTTTTGACACTGACCTGGTGTGTTTTTATGTGTTGAAGATGCCTCCGAAGGAATCAACCGCCGCCCAAATCAGGAGAATGGTCGCCGAAGGAATCGCGACTGAAAGAGCCGAACTACTGAGAGAATTCAACAACGCTCGAAACAGTAATGATCGTGGTGGCTCGAGCAACACTAATGGAAACGGCACACAAGGCCATAATGGATGTTCTTACAAAACGTTCACTAGTTGCAACCCGCATTCTTTCAACGGAACTGAGGGACCAGTTGGTCTCACTAGGTGGTTTGAGAAGCTCGAATCGGTTTTCCGCATTAGTGGTTCTAATGATAACGACAGGGTAGGCTTTGCAACGGGCATACTGGCAGACAGTGCGCTCACCTGGTGGAACAACTATGCTCAATCCCTGGGCCATGATCAGGCTTATGCCCTACCTTGGGACACTCTGAAGCAAAGAATGATCGAAGAGTATTGTTCAAGGAACGAGGTTAAGAAAATGGCACGCGAGTATCGAGAGCTGAAGTTAGTAGGCAATTATCTCACCGCCTATAACAAGATGTTCTTTGAGCTAGCGTTAATGTGTCCTGAAATGGTAACTCCAGAAAGGCATAAGGTGGAACTGTACATTGAAGGTCTGAGTGAAAATATTCAAGGCGGGGTCACTACTTCAAAACCCGCAAATGTGAAGGAAGCTATTGACATGGCTAGTTTGCTATTGGATCAGATTGCCCAGAGAGGGAAGGGCACTACAGTGAATGAGAATAGGTCAAACGATGGTAAGAGGAAGTGGAACGGTGGTCAGGACAAGAATTTCAATCAACAGCCGTTCAAAAAGCAAGATTCTTACCGTAACGACACTGGAACCACAGGAACTAACTCCGGGTATAAGGGCAAGAAGCCACAATGTCATAAGTGTGGCAAGCATCATACTGGGAATTGTTTTGTTTTAAATTGTGACCGTTGTAAGAAGTTTGGTCATTTGTTAAAAGATTGCAAGGTTAATCTCAACGGCAACACCAACAACAGCACTGCAAGCAACTCGAACAATGCTAATGGTGGTAAGAACTGTTATGGTTGTGGACATCCGGGTCATTTCAAGAAGGACTGTCCTAAGAACAACAATGGGAATGCTCGAGAAAGGGCGTTCAACATCAATTTTGCGGAAGCTCGTGATGATCCAAAGCTAGTCACGGGTACGTTTTCACTTGATGATCAACCTGTTTATGTTTTGTTTGATACTGGCACCGATAGAAGTTTTATATCTAAGGATATTTGTCACAATGTTAAGAAACCTGTTTCTTCCTTAAATAACGTGTATTCCATAGAACTAGGGAATGGTAACTTGATGAGAGCTGATAAGATTTATCGTGATTGTACTTTGACGTTAGAAAGTAAGCCCTTTAGCATTAATGTGATACCTATTAAACTGGGAAGTTTTGACCTTGTGGTTGGAATGGACTGGTTAGCTAATAACAAAGCCGAGGTGGTCTGTGACCTAAAGGCTATTCGTATTCCTATTGCTGACGGTGAACCTATGATGATTTATGGTTAAAAGAATGGCTCACAATTACATCTCATTAACTGCTTGAAGGTCCAAAAGTATGTGAGAAAAGGATGTATCGCGTTCTTGGCTCATGTAAGCCAAATTGTACCAGAAGAAAGGAGACCCGAAGACGTTCCTATAGTTAAGGATTTTCTTGAAGTTTTTCTGGAGGAATTACCTGGTCTCCCACCGCATCGAGAAATTAAGTTTCAGATAGACTTAGTGCCAGGAGCGGCACCAATGGCTCGCGCACCGTACAGACTTGCACCCTCAGAACTTCAAGAGTTGTCTAGTCAATTGCAAGAGTTGTTAGACAAGGGATTTATTCGACCGAGTTCTTCACCTTGGGGAGCTCCGGTCCTATTTGTTAAGAAGAAGGATGGGTCGATGAGATTGTGTATCGACTACAGAGAATTGAACAAGTTGACAATCAAGAATCGGTATCCCCTACCGAGGATTGATGACTTATTTAATCAGCTACAAGGATCTAGTTGTTATTCAAAGATTGAATTGAGATCCGGTTATCATCAATTGAGACTCAAAGAAGCTGATGTCCCGAAGACAGCGTTTAGAACACGTTATGGGCATTATGAGTTTACAGTGATGTCGTTTGGTTTGACGAACGCACCAGTAGTGTTCATGGACCTCATGAACCGTGTGTGTAAGTCATACCTAGATAAATTCGTCATTATGTTTATTGATGATATATTGGTGTACTCTAAGAACAGAGAAGAGCACGAGCAGCATCTACGTTCGATATTGACTAAGCTTAGAGAAGAGCAGTTGTATGCAAAGTTCTCTAAGTGTGACTTTTGGTTACCAGAAGTACAATTTCTTGGCCATGTTGTAGGGGCCAATGGACTACAGGTCGATCCAGCAAAGATTGAGTCGGTTAAGAATTGGGAAACTCCAAAGACGCCAACGCAGATTAGGCAATTTTTGGGTCTAGCTGGTTACTACTGAAGATTCATTGAAGGATTCTCTAAGATCGCCCGACCATTAACCGCGTTGACTCATAAGAGCAAGAAATTTGAGTGGTCAGAACCGCAAGAGACTGCATTTAAGTTGTTGAAAGAGAAGTTAATAACTGCACCAGTATTGTCTCTACCCGAGGGAAGTGAAGATTTTGTGGTTTATTGTGATGCCTCACGTCAAGGAATGGGTTGCGTGCTTATGCAACGAAATAAGGTTATTGCTTATGGATCGCGTCAGTTAAAGATTCACGAGCAGAACTACACTACGCACGATCTTGAGTTAGGAGCTGTTGTCTTTGCACTTAAAATGTGGAGACACTACCTGTTTGGAACCAAGTTCACTATCTTCACTGACCATAAGAGTTTACAGCACATATTCGATCAGAAACAGCTTAACATGAGACAACGACGTTGGATGGAACTACTTAACGATTATAACTGTGAACTTCAATACCATCCGGGCAAGGCGAATGTTGTGGCAGATGCCTTAAGCAGAAAGGAGCGAGAGAAACATCTTAGGGTTAAAGCGCTTAACATAGTTGTCCGTACGAATCTCACATCACAAATTCATGAAGCACAACAAGAAGCCATGAAACAAGAGAATGTCGATGTTGAATTTCTCAAAGGGATGGATAAGAAGTTTGACATCAAGGAGGATAGAATACGGTACTTCGCTAACCTAATTTGGGTACCAAAGTTTGGTGGATTGAGAGAACTAGTGTTGAAGGAAGCACACAAGTTGAGATACTCAATTCATCCGGGATCAGATAAAATGTACCAGGATTTGAAGGCATTTTATTGGTGGCCAAATTTGAAAGCTGACATTGCTACTTATGTCGGGAAGTGCCTAACTTGCGCTAAAGTCAAGGCTGAGCATCAGAAGCCATTAGGATTATTAACTCAACCAGAGATTCCCCAGTGGAAGTGAGAAGGTATTTCCATGGACTTCATTACGAAACTGCCGAGAACGGCGGGAGGTCACGATACTATTTGGGTTATCGTGGATCGTCTCACTAAGTCCGCACACTTCTTACCAATAAAGGAAACTGATAAAATGGAGAAGTTGGCTCAGATCTATATTAAGGAAGTCTTTTCTAGGCATGGAGTGCCTATATCCATTATATCCGACCGCGACAGCAGATTTACTTCCAGGTTTTTGCAATCATTGCAGAAAGTAATGGGAACACGTTTAGATATGAGTACAACATATCACCCCTAGACGGATGGCCAGAGCGAACGAACTATTCAGACTTTTGAGGACATGCTGAGAGCGTGTGTCATTGATTTCGGAAATAGATGGGATAAGTATTTACCACTAGCTGAGTTCCCATACAATAACAACTACCATGCGAGTATTAAAGCTGCACCTTTCAAAGCATTGTACGGAAGGAAGTGTAGATCTCCCGTTTGTTGGAGCGAGTTGGGAGATAGTCAGTTGACAGGTCCTGAGATTATTCAGGAGACAAATGAGAAAATTCTACAGATTCAGGAACGATTGAGAACGGCTTGAAGTCGTCAAAAGAGTTACATCGATGTTAGACGGAAGGACATACAATTCCAAGTTGGTGACAAGGTTATGCTTAAAGTATCACCTTGGAAGGGTGTTGTACGATTTGGGAAACGAGGTAAACTGAGTCCTAGATATGTTGGACCGTTTGAGATAACTAAAAGAGTTGGACCAGTAGCTTACAGATTGGAACTGCTACAAGCACTCAGCGGTATTCATGACGTTTTCCATGTATCCAATCTAAAGAAGTGCCTAGCCGATGATAATTTGATTATTCCTTTAGAGGAACTATGTATCGATGAAAAACTTCATTTCATTGAGGAACCTGTTGAAATCTTGGGCTGTGAGGTCAAACAGTTGAAGCAAAGCAGAATTCCTATCGTTAAAGTTCGGTGGAACGCGAGAAGAGGACCAGAGTTCACGTGGGAGCGTGAAGATCAGATGAGGCTGAAGTATCCGCAATTGTTTCTCGAGGAAACCACTTCAGCGGACGATCACTAAAATTTCGGGACGAAATTTTCAATAACAGGTGGGTAATGTAACAACCCTGATTTTTCCGTTACTTTCGTTAACCTTCCGTTAGTTTATTTAACGGCGATTATTTAACTTTTATGCGTTTACGTGTATTAAATACGTACTTGATCTTCGGAGGGTTTTAATAATTGATATGGGCTGGTATTAATTCAAATAAATATTTCGGATAATGAAATACGATAAAAACGATACGATTTTGATAAAAGATTTTTGAGCAACGAAACGCTCGGGTTTATTTTAATAATTAATTTTATTAATTATTAACCTTTTTAAAATATTTAATTTATTGGGTTTTTAATAAATTAGACAATTGGGTGCGTTTAACGATCGGGTTAGCATTTCGGGCCTTCGGTACGACTAAACGACACTTAAAACAGACCACGATTACACGAGATTGCAAAACGAGATCCCGGGAACCCTATGTGGGCCCTATTCGGCCGAAACCCCCACCCCACCCCCTTATGTTTTAATTTTTGATAACTTTAGGGGCTTATGTGTTAATTGTGTATATATGGCTTGGTATAAATAGAAGTATTAAACCTAATTAGGGATAAGAAAAATAAAACGCGGTTTTTTTCCCTCCTGCTCCCTCCCATCGTCGACCAACACCATCACCACCATACCTTCATCTTTCAAAATTAGCAAAAGTGTTATACACGAATCGCGTTCATCTCCTCGTTCTCTATCCATTGGTATAAACAATTTTGTGATCAAAGGTATAATTGTATAAACCCTAATTTTTAAAATATGAATTTTATTAAAGTTTCATAGTTATGTTGTCAATTGCTCAAGTCTATACACGTACGTGTTAATCGTTATCGTTATTTTGATTGTTTGATAGGCTAGGGTTTAAAAATGAATTTGTATTTGTTTGATCAGAAAAATTAATTTTTTCAATTGTTAATTATTATGTTATAATCAGATTCCTTGCGAAAAACTATTGAGTTTAGGCTTTGGATTCGCTTGATTTCGTTTCCGTATGATTAAGTTATGTCGATTTGAATTATCGTTGTGTTTTTGTTGCTTGATCAGAAATCTGGTATTGATAGAAAATTAATTGGTATGTGAGACTTATAACACTGGAAATATAATTTAAAATCACTCAAGTTAGACTAGGATATCATGTCGTTTGCTTATGTATAGCCTGAGATATGCTAGAATTAGTGTAAATGTAGTTTTATACAGCACTTGCATGAGAATAACCTTGTATGATAAAATGTGTTAACTTCTGTGATTAAAGCTTTGTATATTTGAAAAGTAGACAAAAGTTACTTCATCTTTCATGTGGATATAATAGGCTAATTATATCTAGATCTTCGGATAATTGCATGCGAATGTGACTAACTAAATGAGAATCGAATCTGTAAATTGAACACGGTTTTGTACTTTGTGAATTTTATGTATTGTTTGAACATGTATGCTTCTGGAAAATGAAACTTAACATGATATGTGACTTATTGTTAGTTTATGTTAATCTCTGAAACCTTATGCATTGGGCACAATAGAGCCATACTTTATGTGAATTCTGAATGTTCAACTTGCACGAATAAACTGTACAAATTGGCTAAACAAAAGTGGCTATATTTTTGATATGTGTTACTTTGATTGTCCTTGAACTATGTCCACTGGTCTTGTATCAATTTCATGTTCCTAACTCCGGTTATAGCCAAAATGAAATCAGTGCGTGGTCAGAAACTGACCTGGCAAACCCCAAATGTGTCCCTTCTGATTCCTGACTTTTAATTGTCGTATGAGTCCCTGGCCGGACTTTTTGGAATCAATTTTAAGTATATTTTAGATCTGGAGTTTTTCATATTTACTTGAATTTTATACTATGGGATAATGTGCTAAGTATGCTACGTGTTCATAAACTTTGTGCATAACGATAAACTGAAATTGTAAAAATGATCATTCATGACCTAAAACGTATTGTTTGACTTAGGTTTGACATGTTGACCAATATTTGACATGAACCTACTGATGTTGACTTTATTTGACTACTTTGACCAAGTTTGACTTTCGGTTTGACTTCGGTTGACTTTGTTTGACTTGCATGATATAGTTGACTTTTACTTTAAAACGCGTCGAGTCGAGCAATAAGACAACGTACACTATGAAACCACACTTATATAAGATACATATATTGACCAACCAACATACGTATACTTAGGTTACATTACTCGGGTCTAAACAGTACAAGTCATTTGTCTTTCATTCCGAGCTTATTTCAAAGGTGAGTCTACAGTCCCGCTTTTTACATGTTTTCAGGGATGAGAATACACGCTGTTATATTTACATTTTCAATTACTTTTATATTGACATGACTACTACACATATTCATAATGAGTTTGTTCAAAAAGCCTCTAGCTTGAATACTTTTAATACCATCGGTGTAAGCACAATTTAGATTGACGGATCCGTTAGGTTGACAACCTCACCCACTATAAAAGCAGTGGTGCATTTACTTTGAACATTAAATACATTTGAACAAGTGTATAACATTTTACGAGGTAAGGTCGGGTGTAGTAGTTTCTATACTCGGGTTAATGCTAGTATTCAGGTGCTCGGTTTATGCAAGCGATAGAATCTCGTGGTCAAGGAAACTAAACTATTTTTCTGATAACTGTTTTTCTTCAGATACTATTACATTACTTTAAACCTGTAGATTCACCAACATTATTTGTTGACCTATTTTTGTGTTTGCTGCATGACTGGCCGTGGAGTCAGCATTTGATTTTAAAGAACATTATTTACTTTCGCATTTAAAACTTTTATATGTTTAAATACTGTTGGCTTGTGGTTACGATCACAACAGTGTTTCTATTTTGGGATTATTGGCTTATGTTTTTGAAAGTTAATATTTTAAATAAAATTAAATGCGATTGCTTTAAACGTCTCATATAGAGGGCGTAACTGTTAACTATGGGACCGGAATTAACACGCCGTCAGATGGTAATTTGGTGGGGTGTTATATATGGGAACCCCGTGTCGAGAGATGACTTCCTTGATAAACAACATAGCCAAAGTCTCCGACGATATCGCTTCCCGAATGGGAAGAAACAAACCACTTTTCGTCAATCGATCAACTATAACCCAAATCGAATCAAATTGGGTTCTCGCCGTTTTAGGTAACTTTGTGATGAAATCCATGGTAATGTGCTCCCATTTCCATTTCAGAATTTCTAACGGTTGTAACTTACCATACGGCTTTTGGTGCTCGACCTTAACTTGCAAACACGTGACGCATTGCTCAACATACTTCACAACATCACGTTTCATGCCCGGCCACCAATAATCTTTCCTTAAATCAAGATACATTTTCGTCGTGCCCGGATGAATGGAATACTTTGACTTATGTGCTTCATCAAGTAGCACTTGTCGATAATCACCCATCTTAGGCACCCACACACTTCCTTGAAAAGACAACAAACCACGCGAGCCCATAGTAAAGAACTCCGATTGCCCCACTATTCGTTCCGCATGCTTGTTGTGAACGTAAGCCTCTATTTGAATCACACCAAGTTTTTCAAGAAAATCGTTAGTAATAATCATACGTAACAATCCCAATCGTAACGCCGGGTGGTGACTCTTTCGACTTAACGCATCCGCGACCACATTCGCCTTGCCTGGATGATAAAGTATTTCACAATCATAATCTTTTACTACATCCATCCACCTACGTTGGCGATAATTCAAATCTCGTTGATTGAAGAGGTGTTTCAAACTCTTATGATCCGAATAAATCGTATTCTTGACACCATACAAGTAATGGCGCCAAATTTTCAACGCATGCCCAACCGCCGCCAACTCAAGATCATGAGTCGAATATCTCGTTTCATGTTCCTTTAATTGTCGAGAGGCATAAGCGATGAATTTACCTCTTTGCATTAGAACACACCCGAGCCCATTTAACGAAGCATCATAATAAACCGTCATGTCTTCCACTCCTTTTGGCAACACTAATACCGGAGCTTGACACAATTTCTCTTATAGCAATTGAAAAGCAATTTCTTGCTCGTTTTCCCAATTAAATCTCGCGTTCTTCCTCGTCAATTTCGTCAACGAAGAAGCGATCTTAGAAAAGTCTTGGATAAACCGACGATAATAACCGGCCAATCCGAGAAAACTTCGGATTTCCGTAGGCGTAGTCGGTCGTTCCCAACTCTTCACCGTCTCTATCTTCCCCGGATCTACTTGAATACCATTTTTGTTCACAATGTGGCCAAAGAATTGAACCTCTCTTAGCCAAAATTCACATTTGGAGAACTTAGCATACAACTTCTCCTTTCGCAACGTCTTTAACACACACCACAAATGAAGTTCATGTTCTTTCATACTCTTCGAATAGACAAGTATGTCGTCAATGAACACAATTACCGACTTGTCCAACATAGGTTGGCACACTCGGTTCATAAGATCCATGAATGCCGCCGGTGCATTCGTAAGACCAAAAGGCATTACCACAAACTCAAAATGCCCATAACGCGTTCGAAAAGCCGTTTTCTCGATGTCTTCCTTACGGACCCGCATTTGGTGATAGCCGGACCGTAGGCCGATTTTAGAGAAATACGTTGCACCTTGGAGTTGGTCAAACAAATCGTCAATCCGAGGTAATGGATAACGATTCTTGATCGTCACTTTATTTAACTCCCGATAACCGATGCAAATCCGCATACTTCCATCCTTCTTTTTCACGAATAAAACTGGAGCGCCCCATGGCGAAGCACTCGGTCGAATAAAACCCTTCTCAAGCAACTCTTGGGTTTGATTTAACAACTCTTGCATTTTTGTCGGCGCTAAATGATAAGGAGTTTTAGCAATGGGGGTAGCCCCCGGAACCAACTCAATGCGAAATTCAACTTGTCTTTCCGCCGGAACACCCGGTAACTCGTCAAGAAAAACTTCTTTGAATTCACTAACCACCGAAATTTCACGAATGGGTGGTGGCTCATCACGAGTATCAACAACATGGGCAAGAAAAGCCATGCCACCACTATCAAGGAAACGACGTGCCCGTGCAAAAGTGCATATCGGCACAAATCTTCTACGCTTATCACCGTGAATAATTAACTCTCACCCACTCGGGGCTTTCACATGAACAATTTTTCATGGCATGCAATATCGGCTCTATTATGATCGAGCCAATCCATACCAACAACGATATCGAAATCACCCAAAGTCATCGGGATAAGATCAATCTTAAAGTTTTCGGCACCAAAGTCATCACAATTTTTACACACATCAACCACTAGCACCGTTTTGCCGTCCGCTATTTCGACTTCTACCGGACGACTTAACTTAGCTAATGGTCTATTAAGTCTAGGCACAAACTTTGGAGATACAAACGACAAATTTGCACCGCTATCAAATAGAATCCTTGCCGGATTTGAGTTAACCATAAAAGTACCTGAGACAACTTCGTTGGATTGCTTGGCCTCATCATTGGTCATCAAGTAATTGCGACCCTTAGCCGTACCCGCCGCTCTCTCCAACTTCTTCACATGATCATTATTCAAATCGGGACATTCCGGCCTCTTGTGTCCCTCTTTACCACAATTAAAACAAGTAAGCTTGGTCGACGCCTTGGTACAATCACGGGCTATGTGCCCTCTTTGATTACAATTATAACACGTGGGTCCGAAACCCCCGGAAGCACCCTTCTTCACACTATTAACACTTTCGGAGCCTTTCTTGTTCTTTTTATTTGAAAAGTTCGAATAACTCGAACCTTCAAACTTTCTTTTTGAAAAAGTGAAATCGCTTTTTCTTGGAACCTCAGGTTCAAAACCCCTAGCAAATTCGTATAAATCTTCAAAAGACTTAGCCATTCCCCGGCTAATCTTACCCTTCAACTCATCACCTAAAGTACGGTAGAAATCTAGCATCAACTTGTGATCATCACCAACATACTTCGGACAAAAACGAGTCTTTGCTAAGAAGGTAGACTTGAGAGTAACCAAGTCCATTGAACCTTGTCGCAAATTGTGCAACTCGTCCCAGATTTTATCAAGATCGGAAGAAGTTCGGTATTCTTGGAAAAATTCCTTCTTAAACTCCTCCCATGTCAAGCACATGCATTGCTCTTCACCATATAATTTGATTTTATCGTCCCACCACAACTTGCCCTCTTCGCGCAACATGCTAGACCCATACCTCGTCTTCTTCTCGGGAGGACACTCCGCGGTACGGAACGCCCCCTCGATATCGGAAATCCAACAAGTGCTTTTCAATGGATCCCTCACCCCATTAAACATTGGAGGTTGAGTACCCTTGAAATTTTTGTAGTGGAAGTCCCGCCTTCCACCCCCACCATTACCTTCACCCCCTTCGCCTCGAGGATAAATGTTTCTAGCCTCTAAAGCCTCCTCTATTGCGGCTTTCATTCGTTCATTGATCATTTCGGTCACTTATTCATCAACCGACTCTTGGAAGACCTTTCAGACATCGTCAAGAAAATCCTTCTTTATCCTTTTAAAGATGGCCTCAACCTTGGTCGTGAGTTCAACGTCCTCACTCGTACTTCCGTCATTGGTGTCGTGTCCATTTCTCATCTTCATTCTATAAAACGAAGTAAATTATGCTACAAAACGAAAGGACTTAACACATATGTATATACATATACACCACACTACCCCATCTTGCTCAACAATCGTCGTACATTGCTTGTTTGACACGATTTGAACCCGTAACAATGGTAGCTAATCATTGTTACGCTATCACGTCGCATTAATTCGCTAGTACAACATCTATCTCTCTTGATGATTGCTAAAACAACACAAAATAGTTAGTGCAAGGTTAATTCACATAAACAATAGCACTAGCAATTCCCGTTCCGACCCAAAGTCCTACAAGTCCCGCATAACGTGCACACACAATAAAGTCTAAGTCTAGACACCTATCTCAAGTCGGCTAAATCCCTTAGACCATGCTCTGATACCACTTGTAACAACCCAACCCATATGCAATCGAAATATGCAAAATAAAAAAAAAATTGTACAGCATAGTGGCGCGGCGCGCCACTTACCTGCGCGGCGCGCCAAAATGGCCTGTCCAACTTTTCCTTTTTTGTGAAAAAGATCGCCCACTTCCCGACATATTTAGACTGAACGCTTTCAAAAACATATTCCAATATGTAAAACTAACACGATTCAAACATAAAATAAGTTTTACAAAGCGGGGCCCACATCGAACCGAATTACGAGTTTAATACAAAACGAGAGTTTCGACCACAAAAAGTTTAAATACCAAACGACCCTACGAGCATGGTGTTTGGGGTTAAACTACCCAAGTCTCGGTCAAACTCCAAAAGCTAATATCTCCAAAAGCGTCCCCTAACACAACGGGATCTCTACTCCAAACAAACGCCCTTACCTTTGTCCATACCTGAGCCTATAAAAAGGTAAACAACGAGAGGGTAAGCAAAGCTTAGTGAATGCAATAATTACACATACATATATATATATATATATATATATATATATATATATATATATATATATATATATATATATATATATATATATATATATATATATATATAATCCATCTATTTTCAATCACATTCATTAAATACCTCGTACGAAGTCGTAACTCAATTAGCATGTCATCGTACCCAAAACACTTAACAAGTCATACGTTATCACAAAACCGCATTAGCATATACTCAACACAATGTATATATATATAAACAATATGCTAAATAATCGACAATCTCAATATGGTTAACCATAAACGCTATGGTGCTACCGGCTCGTGGTTCACACCATACGCAATTGAGTCATACTCTTTTATAGTGCTACCGGCTCGTGGTTCACACTCGACGCTACCGGCTCGTGGTTCACATCTTATTTTATAGTGCTACCGGCTCGTGGTTCACACTCGATGCTACCTGCTCGTGGTTCACATCTTATTTTATAGTGCTACCGGCTTGTGGTTCACACTCGATGCTACCGGCTCGTGGTTCACATCTTATTGCACACATGTTATGGCACTACCGGCTCGATGGTTCATACCATAACACCCACAAATAAACACGTCATATACACCTACGTATAATTACTCCACTCACCTCAAAATCTCTTGTGAAAGATAATCAAGCTCGGAAATCTTCAATGTAACGTACCTATTACATTATACATAATATCAATCACAAACTCAAGTTGGTCAACCAACTAAAACTCCATTCTAGTGTTATCTTGACCCATGGTGCAATTCCGACCCATTTGCACCCTTAACCCTAATATTTGGGTTAACATCCCCAAAACCCTAATCATTAGCCAAGTTAGGTTTAAAACACATTTCAACACAAGGTTTATGCATTACACACCAACATTAACGAACTTAGGTCCATTTTGACCCATTTAACCAAATTAAGGTCAACACACCCATTTCGGGTCATCCACTAACCCACACAATGCCCATTTACTTATCTCTAGGTGTGCTAGTAATTGACTAACTAATTTAAGCTCATAAACATCAATTAATACCTTGAAAAACCCTAGTTAGTCATCTTTGAGTCTACATGACCCAAATTCACCCAATTCACTAATAAATGGGTTTTAAGTGCATCACTTACCCCAAACCCTAATCCTTAATCAAATTAAACAAGGAAAACCAAGTTAGAACATACCACCACACTCAAAACGTAGCTAGGAAGTAGATGAACAACTTTAGAACTTGAGCTTAAGCAAGATTTCTTCTTCTTCTTCCCCAAAATGAGTTTTCCCTCACTAGAATATCACTCTCTCTCTAGAAATTAAATGGAGGTGATAAGGGTTGTTGAAGATGGAGTAAATGAAGCTCCAAGACTGAATCTAGGCCTTAAATTCGGGCCCCCATGTGTAATTACCAAAAAGCCCCCAAAATATCTAATTTAAAAGAAAGGAATCTGTCACAGACTAATGGCGCGGCACGCCAAAAGCTTGGGCGGCGCGCAGATTGCCCAGTTCAGATTCTTTTTCATTTTAAAATGTACAACGAAACCTCCACTTCACGCATCTTATTTACGCTTATGTTCACAACAAATATTTGGGTCTTACACTTAAGCAATTATGCGATCAAATACTTTGGAGGTTTGGATGTCCTGATCATATTTGATTCACAAATAACGGCTGAGAACGTCTTGAAAGAAGAAAACCATAACCTAAAAAGATGGATCCAAAACCTCCGAAGATGGGACAAAAGCAAGCAATGTTCAGGTAGATTAACTTGGGTCAGTATTTATGGAGTTCCGGCTACCTGCTGGATGGAATCTACCTTCAAGAAGATCGCAAATTGGTGAGGCCCGGTTCTAGATACCAGAACTGGAACATAAATGAGAACCACCAAAATCTCATCGCAGGTAAAGTTCTGGTAAAGGCTCTAACACCTAACCCTATACAAGAATCCCTAATGGTTAAGGTGGACTCGACCATTATCTATGTTAGAGGAACGGAGGAAATGCTAGACGTGCTTGATCTAGACATTGATGTTGATAATTCAATAAGTGATTGGCATTCAATAAATTCAGATGACGAAATATTATCAGATGAGGAATCGATACCGGACTGAATTTTTGGCTAAAATCTTCGAGAACACGGCAGAAGATCAAGGGTCCAAGTGTATGGGACCTAGTGATAATTTTAATTGTCAGAGTATGGAGGAAAAAGTCCAAAGGAAAAATGATGAGGGTCCGCTTCCAGATAATGATTGTGTCGAGTCTGAATGTAACGGTTTGAAAAATCAAAATTGCAGAACCCAAAAGGCGGATACAATTATTCTAGGTGATGATGTCCAACAAAAACCTAAAGATACGAGCCAATTAAACCCTGATCCACAACCCCATCCTTTCGAACCAAACCTGGCCCAAGAAAAATCAACTACCCATAGCACGTTAGCCCAACCAAAAAGTTCAAACTTAAGCCCAAATCCTCTTAGCCCCACTAATCCAATTCCTCGTTGTCACCTTAGCGCAACAAAAATTTACAGCCCGCTATCTCAAAACCCAAAGATCACTGATTCTATACCCCCTTGCACCGACAGCCACTCACCTTTTCCCTTTCACGAAAATGTCGACCCTCAACCTTTGCAAAATCAACAACCATCTGTGGAAGAAACAACTCTTGAGAATCCTTTAAGCCCGATTAGAGTTACCTGCCTTTTCGACCATCCCCCTACCCCCTTGCCCGTTCCTATTGACAATTCACACACGCAATTACTCTCTCCTGGTGAAACACTGAACCCCAATCGACATGCTAATTCCAACCCTATCTCTAATCCGATAATTCAGTCCCCTTCTTTCAAACCCATGAAACCTTATCCTTCAAACTCCTCAAAACATTCCAGTCAGAAAATATGGAGTACGATAGGTAGCTGGAAAACATCCTCTAGAATGTTAAAACTCAAACAATTTGCTAGACAGAATCCGAAATGCAATAGACCGATTTCAAAATCCCAGTCCAATACAAATGGAGTAAAATCAAAAGATAACTCTAAGGGTTTAGCAGACAGCGTTGGATTGGAGGATTTTGGCAAAGTATTAGGAGTACAATGGGCTACCCAACCTTAAGAGCTTTAGTTCCTTAATCGTAAGTTTCTTTTACTATGAAGACTATGTCAATTAATATCCGTGGTTTTGGTAAAGACGATAGTTCCGAGAGTAAGGTAGGTTGGTTTAGAAAACTTCGTATCTCCGAATCGCCAGATATTGTAGCTCTTCAGGAGAGTAAATGTAATTTGGTTGATGATAAGTGGGTTGAATTTTTATGGGGATCGAATAGCTTCAGGTACATCCAGAAACCAAAAATTGGGAAGTCGGGAGGCCTATTGTTAATATGGGATCCGAGTTTTTTTCAGTGTAAGTGAAGCGGTTGAAAAACGTCACTTTATTGCCATTAAAGGAAAATGGAAAGGTAAAGACAGGGAAACGATTGTGATAAACGTCTATGGACCTCATAAAGACGAGGAAAAAAGGCAATTTTGGGACAGTCTTAATAGCCTGATGAGTTTTTCGAAAGAAGAATGGGTGATCGGAGGAGATTTTAATGAAGTTAGGTCCCCCTTGGAGAGACAAAATTGTGTTTTCAATGAACGTCGAGCAACCCTTTTTAATAATTTCATTAAAAGTAACAGCCTCATTGAAGTTCCGCAATTAGGAAAAAGGTTCACGAGAATCAGTGACGACGATTTTAAACTTAGTAAGTTAGATCGCTTCTTAGTATCGGAAGGCTTCTTACAGACCTGGGGTGATGTTTCCACCGTAGCCCTCGATAGAAGAACTCTAGATCATTACCCGATTGTCCTAAGAGATAAAATCGAGGATTTCGGACCGAAACCTTTTAAGTTGTTCAACGTTTGGCTCGAAAATAAAGACATTGAACACATAATCGTTGATGCCTGGAACAAACAGGTAGGTGGCAGTAGACTTGATTGTGTGTTCAGAAATAAGCTTAAAAATGTTAAGGAAGCACTTAGGGTTTGGAGCAACACAAAGTATGGATCCCTAGATGTTGAATTAGAATCTTGGAAGAGGTCTGCTACTGATCTGGAATCGAAGGCTGATCAAGGTATAATCTCAGATCAAGGTATAATCTCAAAAGGAAAAAGAAAAAGCAGATATGCTTCGTCAGAAGGCGCGAATGAAATGGTTTGCTGAGGGTGACGACAACACATCTTTCTTTCATGCCACAATCAAGAGACGTAATAATAACTCAAACATCAGAGGCCTCTATGTTAACGGATTATGGGAAGAAAGGCCAAGTGAAATAAAAAATGCAATTCTCACCTTTTCAGCAAGTGTTTCGAACAGAACCAATCCTCAATACCTGATTTTGAGAGTCTCAGCTCACTCCCTTTCAACAAAATCAGTCAAGATGAAGCCAATATGCTTGAGGCACCTTTCTGTGAATTTGAAGTTTGGAACGCTATCAACGAGTGTGACTCAAATAAAGCCCCGGGCCCGGATGGTTTCAACCTCGGCTTTTTTAAGAAATTCTTCTGGGTATTAAAAGATGATTTAATGAAGGCAATCGATTGGTTTTGGACGCACGAGTGCATATCGAAAGGATGCAATGCTTCCTTCTTCACTTTGATCCCAAAGACAGATGACCCCATTAATCTAGGTGATTACCGCCCAATTAGCCTCATTGGAAGCTACTATAAAATCATCGCAAAGATTCTATCAAATCGTATTCAAAAGATTATTGGGAAGATCATTGGTATTGAACAAAGCGCTTTTATTAAAGGGAGATATATTATGGACGGTATTCTTATAACAAATGAAGTCGTTGAAACCATGAAAGAACAAAAAAGAAAATGCCTAATCTTCAAAGCAGACTTTCAAAAGGCGTTCGATAGTATTAGTTGGGACTTCCTCTTTGCCATCATGAAAAATATGGGATTCGGGACAAAATGGATATCATGGATCAAATCGTGCTTGAAGTCGGCTACGGTCTCAATTTTAGTCAATGGGTCTCCAACAAGTGAATTCATGCCTCAACGAGGTGTCCGACAAGGTGATCCACTCTCACCTTATTTATTTATAATTGGAGTTGAAGGGCAGAATTTATTCGTCAAACGAGCATTGGAAACTAGGTTGTTTAGGGGTCTTGACATTGGAAATAATAACGGTCGTCTCACGATGTCACATGTCCAATACGCCGACGACTCTATCTTTTTTGGTGAATGGGATAAAAGAAACGTGGGAAACCTCTTCAAACTTCTAAAATGTTTTGAAATCTTTTCGGGTTTAAAGGTTAATATGGCAAAAAGTTGCCTATACGTATTGGGATCCAAAAGGAACATGTAGAAGCCATGGCAAATCACTTCGGATGTCGTGTTGGTTGTTCCCATTTACCTACCTCGGTCTCCCAATAGGTCAGAAGATGAACAAAATTCGGGATTGGGAATCAATAATCGAAAAATTTCATTCGAGGTTATCGGATTGGAAGGCGAAAACGATGTCATTTGGTGGTCGTCTTACCCTAGTCAAATCGGTGCTTACGAATCTTCCATTGTACACTTTCTCCCTATTCCGTGCTCCAACGAGTGTCGTCAACTTGCTTGAAGGTTTGCGTCGTAACTTTTTTTGGGGCGGGTCGGGTGATATCTCAAAAATTTCTTGGGTGAAATGGGAAAACATCCTTCTACCATATGAGGGCGGGGGGCTAAATATTGGGTCACTTAAGGCAAAAAACTTAGCATTATTAGGTAAATGGTGGTGGCGTTTTCGAAATGAAAATGAAGCATTTTGGGTCAATGTAATTAAATGCTTGTATGGGAGGGATGGGGGTTTGGGCTGTCATGGTACAAATCAAAACCGAAAATCTACTTGGAACATCATTATCTCAGTTGGTCAAATAATTGATAATCTTGGCATCTCGTTTTCTAACTCGTTTGTGAAAGCTGTAAGTAAAGGTGATAGCACGCTGTTTTGGAAAGATAAATGGCTAGGGGATCAGGTGCTTGGTGAAAAATTTGGTAGGCTATATAGACTCGAGACAAACAAGGAAACCTTAGTCATGGATCGACTTGAAAAAGCTGAGAACTCATGGGCTGCTACTTGGGATTGGATCCGGGAGCCAACTGGTAGAACTCAAGCTGAATTGGAAGGACTAATTGATTTACTACGTGGTTTTAATTTTGGAAACAATGAAAGGGACTGTTGGAAGTATAACTTGCAATCAAATGGTTTGTTTTCTTCTTCGCACCTTACCCATTTAATCAATGAGAAAATATTGACACATTCACCAAACATTATTGGAACCGCGAAAAATAATCTACTACCTCAGAAGTTCGAAATTTTTATATGGCGAGCATTACGTAGTAGAATCCCTGTTCGGTCCGAGTTGGATAAGCGTGGTATTGATCTTGACACTGTGAGATGCCCTGTTTGCGACGATGATATTGAAACTGTCGAACATATTCTCCTTAAATGTGCGTTTGCAAAGGACGTATGGAAAAGAGTATACCGTTGGTGGAACTTAGGCGACATATCAGCCTCGAGTTTGGATGAAGCTTTCAGTGGAAATTTATGCATAAATTCGTCATGTACCAAATCAAAGCTATGGCAAGCCATTGAGTGGATAAGTGGATACACGATTTGGAAAAATCGTAACCTTGTTCTATTCAAAAAGAAGAAAGGTAATGGACCGATGGCTCTCAATGAGATACAAATAAGCTCCTTTGAATGGATCTCAAAACGTGCAAAAAATCTAAGGATCGACTGGAATCAATGGTTGCTCCACCCGCTCTCTTTCGATGACCATGGTTGACGTATATAGGCTTTCTGCTCCAAATTTTTGTGCTGGCTGACTTTGGTGATCATGTAGTCCCTGCATCTGCTAGCATAGGTTAAGTGGATTCGTTGTATATACTGTATCGTCTCTAAAGTATGCTCTCGCATACCTTTTATTGTAATGACTTTTTTACTTTAATGAAATTCCTCTTTTTGCCTTTCAAAAAAAAAAAAAAAAAAAAAAAAAAAAAAAAAATATTTAACGTTAAATATTCAACGTTAAATATGATTTTAAATCATGTAGTCGGGCTTGTTTCTTCTTATACATTTCCTGTAAACTTTTAGTTCCACAACTTGGTCTGGAAATTCACGTAACAACCAAGATCACTTTTTCTAGACTAAACTTGCTACATCCAACAATCCATCTCAATTTGGACAAATTGTAGACTACAAAATTAGGTCCAAGTTCAGACCTAAACCCATATAAATACTCATTTAGTGCAAGACTCATCTCAATAAAGCATCATTATATACATAAACCAATAAACCATATGTTACTGAAAAAACTATAGCATAAGCGCCTATGTTTGATTCGTTACTCCATAATTTTGAGGGAAGAAGAGAAATTACCTGCCATTGCCAATGGATTCCTTAAGCAGCTTACATCATATTTCATGTTCTCGGAGTTGGTACAATTAGCAAAATTAAATGTTCCTAAATATGAAAATTTTATTAGAACCAAAATCCATGGTAACTATTATAAAAACTCAGACCATCTTGCGCAACTACAACTCCAGATGTACCATCATTATTCACCTTTTTGATATTATAAAGCAAAACAATAATTGAAGGGTTTAGTAAAAGTACATGGTCAAGCCAAAAAATACTTTTGTGTATTACATTAGTATGTTTGGTGGGCTTTTGTTGCAACAATTCCTTTTTACGGTAGCTTTTATGAAAATTATGGTAGTTTACATGATATTATTACAATCTTCTGTTATATATATAGTAAATCCATATCTATATAATCTGTATGTATATCGAGAAAATGGTTGCTTATCTGATACGAGTGTGAGTCCAAAGGATGCTATATTGATGGAAATCATTAGTAGGATCAAACCAAAGATCATAACTCTCTTATCTGTCAACATTTGTGCTTCCATTATCATAAAAATTAGTATGAATCTCTCGTTTAGGGTTTAGATTTAGGGTTTAGAATGAGAACTCTAAACCCTAAACTCTAAATCGGGCTAATTAAAAAAAAGGTCGATTTTTGAAAAAAAAAACAGGTGAAATTCGAACAAAACATGTGAAAATTCGAGTCGAACAATTTTTATTTTTGGTCTTTAGATGCATTGTTTGCTTGGTTCTACATTTTATGTAGAACAGGATGTAGAACAGGATGTAGAACAGAACATGCTGTTCTGCACTTGTTATACATCAATTTTTATCAAATTAAGACAATGACTGGACAACTAATGATTACTCTCACGGTTGAAGTTTTTCCCCCCTGTAATTGTAGTGTCGCAAATATAATATTGTGAAGGGTACCCATTAACAAATTTCATCAGCATTATCATCAAATTAAATTGTAGTAGACACTAATATAATTTTAAATATGTTTGATGACCCAATATTTTATTAAGTTATAAGAAACAAATTGTTGACATGCCATGTACATTATGTTGTTGACTGAAACTTTATTCCTGAAGATGATGGTTCCATTATTAGCAATTAGTAATATTAAAAATTCAGTGATAAAGCCAAAACTATCTTTTAGGCAAAATAAATCAACTCTTCGTGCACATAAACTCTCTCTCTTAAAAACTCTATCGTCTCTTAAAATTCCTTCAAACCCTAGATCTAAACAGCGCCGCTTGCTCCTCCGGCCACCGGCTCTCCGCCGGTGGTCCAGATCTCCTTCCTTTTCTTGTCCTTGTTTTCCTTTTGTGACACTCATGCGCTCTTCTTGCCTCCTGCATTTTCCGACGGTTGTTCCGTCTCTCGATGGCCTCATTTTGCTTCAACAGTCCCTATAGTCGGAGAATATCTCGAGTGGATCGGGTACTCTCTGGTGCTTGTGGTGGTTTGGGGACTGGTTCTTGACGGTTTTGTCTCGGTAGCTTGTCATCCGATGACTTTTCTGGCCACCGGAGCTTCGTTCCTAGCAATAAAGCACTGTTTTTGTAAGGTTGTCTGCCAGATCCGGACTGGATCCTACTTGCTGCCGCTACTTCGGTTCGTGATTTCAACTTCGATTTTCAGGTTAGTGTTTGTAGTTTCGTGGAGATGGACTCATACTCGTTCGTGGTTTTCAAGAGTTTTGAAGTCCCTTTTTTCGTGGGCTCAGGTGGTCAGCGGCCTCCTATTTCAGGTGGTCTCTGGTATGTGACTTGGGTCTTTTTGGGTTCGGGGTTTTGAAGTGGTAGCAAGTGGGTTCTATTCGTGGTTTTTTAATGTTCCTGGTTGCGGGTGCATCTGGTTAATCGTGTGGTGCCGTTCTATCTTGGTTTGGCTCTTGTAAAAGATTTTGACATATTACATGTTCACCTCTCAATTTGAGTGTGTGATTATGGTTCGTGATTATAGTTTTGGGTGCTCGAGTTTCGTGATTGTCCGGCTCTCGTGGGGTTTGTGTGCTCCGGCTTTCGTGTTTGTCGTTGGAATACTCCGAGTCCATGCTTCGATCGAGTGATTGCCTTATGTGATTTGTAATATGTTTGGTTCGAATCGAGAGTTTACTTTGATGGTTGGATCTTCCATTTGTCGTGTAATTTTCGTGTTCAGGTCATTCGAGTGAGGTTGAGGATTGTTGTCATGTAATGTCAATTATCGAGTTAATTATCGTGTTTAGGCCAATTCCTAGGATCGTTATTGTCGTGTTTAATAGTCGTGGTTATCGTGTTATTGTTCGTGTGATGGTTTTAGGATGGTCGTTATCGAGTTAGTTTTTCATGTTTAATAGTCGTGGTTATTGTACCTCCTAGCATCTTGCTAGTTTTTTTTATTAATATTACAATTATGAATCCCTTTCGAAAAAAAAAAAATTCAGTGATAAATAACTGGAAATTTATTTAAGTAAATAGAAAGGTTGTTCAATACCTTACTTTGATTGATGGTTACATTTGGATCAATTATGGTCCCTGGAGCATTTAGTGTGAGAGGATATAGCATAGAAATGCATAGAAATGCTCGAAAACTACTATAGTGCAATAAGTGGGAGAAGAACCATTTTTATTTTTAACAACAGATGCAGGTAATACTTGACCAGTCGTAACATCCTGGGATGTCGATACAACTTCATTCAAAAATACTACAGTTTGGGTTATAAAGTTCATCGTAAATAAATTAGTATCCCCTGCAAGTAACTACAACTACATCAAAATATAAACCTAATACTATACAATTATCAAAGAAATTTCTGATTAGAAGAGTCAGTAAACCCTGGAAACAACAAAAAATAAACGATATAAAAGGCACGAAATACAAATAACAGTAGATGTATGTAATAGGATCAGTCCATTTAACAAATTGCCATTCATAATTACAAACAACAACACCTATACAACATTGACTGCCTAATGGCAATTTGTCTAGAAGAAAAAGAGGCACTACCCACATTTGGGAAATTATTAGCATCAACACCACCATGGACAAAAAGTACAAACCACTTGTGATATCGGCCAAAAAGTCACGTTTTTACCCAACGATATTGAGCCCTAAAACCATAAAGTTCCAAACTTTATCGCCAAAATAATCACTTTGATTGGTTAATTTGGTGGATTTAGTAATTATAATGGCCATGTTTCAAGAATCACTAAAAACGGATGAAAAACGAGGAAAAACGAGCAAAACCGGCTAAGACGATTAACTCGCGTTTAAATAACTTATTTTTTAATTTTTGGAAAAGTTTATTTACTTAATCTCCCATTGTAAGATATTCAATTACGAACGCGTGGGCGCAAGAATCGTCAAAAACGGAGCTAAAACGAAGATTCTAGAGCGAAAACGGTGAAAGACAAGTTCGATAACCCCCTGCCAAACCCCTTGCCAAACCCTTTGCCAAACAGCCTGCCAGGCTTGAAAATGGCCTGCCAGCAAATGGGCATCAAAAACGGCTTACCTGGCTCGCAAACCCCTTGCCAAACGGCTTGCCAAACGGCCTGCCAAGTGGCAAGCCATTTTTCAGCCATTTATTTACATTTTTGCCATCGAGCATTTCCTATAAATGGGGGTTTCATCCCACCATTTCAACACACACCATTCTTCACTTCTCTCTCTAAATATCTCTCTATAGTCGCTCTCTATTGATCTATAGGAGATTAGTTCTCTCTCTACTTTCTCTCTCTAGATTCTAGAGAGAGAAAAGTACAGATATTAGGAAATAATTATCTCTCTATTGTCGCTCTCTAGTGATCAATAGGAGAATAGTATGTAGTTAGTAGTAGAAGGTTTCAAGCATTGTAACGTTATTGATATTATGAAGAAATACAAGTGTTATTCTGCCGACATTATTCGGTAACATCTATCATTTTCTTTATTAATTTATTATAATATTTTTGTTGGATGTTTGTGATTTATTAATATTAGAAATGCTTGTTGCCATAATGTGTGAGTAATTGCTTGATTGTTTGCCATGATTTAATAATGTTAGTTAGGGATGATTATCGCTTCGTACTCGCTTTCTGTCTATGATATTAAACCTCGTTATTATCGTCCTTCCACCAATAAACGTGATTAAAACTTTTTATAAAGTCGACAATGAAAAGGTAATTAATTATCTGTGTTTATACATTGGTAAAGGTATGAACCCATCGGAAATACTATAAAGTACATGGGGAATTACTGTAGGACCAGATCAAGACATTGGTCAAGAGTATAAGACTCGAGGAAATACTGTTGCAACAGTAGAGTACAGTGTTAATGTACTATAGGACCACTTGAGCATGGTCAAGGTTAGAAGCTATGGAACCACTATAAGTCTAGTACATGGTGGATAACTAAAGGATTTATTGGGTAGATTTAAGTAAGAGCTGGTTTAAATCATAAATGGGAATTTAACACACTACAAGTCTACAATACAAACTAAGCTTATAAATCTTTAAGGATGACTGAGAACTATCAAAGGTTCTAATTTGTCTACAAACCTTTAGATTTTACCAAACCATTGACAGAAAGAGATTCGAAACACAACCACTCACTTGGGTGATACACTAAGGTGTTAAGAAAGGTTGGATATTATATATATGGCTATGCTACTTCATTCGTGCGCCCAAGGTATGCACTGCATCCAAGATGGGCCGCTTATATTCTTAAACCGGATAAAGCATCGGGAGTTGAGTATAGCCCATCCGATCAGAATCTTCAAAGCCTAGTTCCACGTGACATGCTAATCGGGAAATCGCTTAGTAGGGAATCTAGTGTTCACACTGAGGTATGTCTATTCGATGAGTGTCTCGCAATCATCCTGACACTACGTTATCTTAAATCATGGTGAACCACGTCTTCTTTGTCCTAGCTGTTGCATGCTAGCTAGCTTATTTTAATTATATTGCTTTAATATCTTAATTACAGTTGTATAAACTATTTAACCCAACTATTGCCTTTACACAATTTGATATTCCTGATAAAGTGGTGTCTAAAATAAACCGGTTGGACTTGGTTGTTGGATTTTCCGAACAGTCGCCAATTTATTGGGACCAAAAGGATCCTGCCTCTCCATACAAGGTGTACCTGGCCACTAGTCTTGGATACTAAATTGTGTACAAACCCAAACTTAATTACCAAATTATCTGAATAAGCTCCATTTCAAATTCGACCGCTCAAGGAACGACCCTAGGTCATATTTTCTCTTGCTAACCCATAGGAAGGAATAATAGATTTAGGCCCAGCATATATAAATTAAACAATCAACTTCTTTTGTTGATATCCTGAATTGACGTTTTGCGACCTAACGACACCGCTTAAATAAACCGTTCGATTCGGGCATATCAACTTGTTAAAAATAACGCATTGAAATATAAGGGCTGTTATAGTAACTTACTTTAAGTTTACAATGTCTACAATCCCCTGATTCATCTGGTTACTGTTGACACCACCATGGGTTTAAATACCTCCAACACGTAAATAGTCGACGATCAAAAGAGATGGACCTGCAGCCGAGTAAAAAAAAGTTTCAACACATGAGTAACCAAAACATGTAAATAGTCGAAGAAAAAAAAACCTATAATAAGCACCCAAACCCCAAATATAGGAAAAGAAGCACAATTGAAGAGCGGCAAAATATAATCATAAAACCATTACTATTTGTTGAAAAGATCAGGTTTGAAATCAAATTAGGAAACCTCAATCAAAACAGTAATAACTTCAAACACTAAAGTTTACAATTTCCTAATGGAAGCAAAACTTTACCTAGCAAATCGATGTTGGAGATAATGACGGTGAATCTGACAGTTTTGATCGAATATGCTGATGATAACAATAGTTGTAACAGAGTTGATTACATGGAGAAACCAACGGTGTTTAGTTTCAAACTACCACCTTTAGTTAGTTTTAATTTGTAATTAATACAATCAGAATAAGTGTACTTTGAACAAAAAATCTACCTGGGTGTTGTGGTAACAGAATTTTCCATTTTAATATCAGCAAAATTGTGTCCATCTTTAGGGATATGAGGATCAATCAGAATTTCCTCCTTATAGCAGCATACCTGAAGACCAACACAATTTTCAATTATATATTAAAAAAATGTTTTATTGTGCATCATATCCAATGTTAACATTCATTACTTTAAACTGTTTAAAAACCATACTACCAATATTCCTAATAATCTACATGGCAGATCAAGAAAGTGAATAATAATAAGTTACAAAGCGAAACTTTATTAATTGAAGTATTAAACATGGAACTGCAAAGTTTTAAAGTATAAAAAAAATAATATCCTTACAGCACAGCAACCATATTTGATCATAAATTTAAAGAGACATTTTTTTTTTTTTTTTAAACATCAAATATAAGTACCCATTTAATGTCGAACATCTTTTTTAATATAGATGTACAAAATACACAATCAGCAAATAAGAATAAACCCCATACTAACATTACTATTTAGAAAGATCAGTTTTGAAATCAAATTAGAAAACCTCGATAGAAAGAGTAATAACAACTTCAAACCCTAAAATGTGAAACCGGTGGTGCTTACATCGGAGAGGATTGGCGAAGAAGCCGTCAATTGTTGCAGCGGAAACGGTGGCGGGGGGAAAACGCCGGAGATGGTGGCGAAGGTGGTGAGGGAGATAAACGCCGGAGAAGGTGGAGACGGACGGTGGTGAGGAAAGAAATCGCCATGTATGTAGGTAAAGGAACCCAAGATCTCCAGAACCACTGGAAGCAATATAGAACCATCGAGAGAGAGAATATGGCTGAGAAAGAAATGCCTGAAAAAAGGTGCTACAGTATAACAGTGATTTTGGGGTACTTGACAGTTCCGTATTAGATTTTATTTACGTGAATTAGTGTATTTAGTAATAATTTGGACTATTCATGAGCAAGATAACTAATAAGGTTACTTGTCTGTTCAGTCATATTCAACTTAAAAGTAAATTAATTTTACTTGGGTTTATATATTATATTTGGGTAAACTAAACATAAACTAACCTTATTACCTATCTCGCTAAAATTGAACAAGCTTAGTTTATTATACCTAGAGGTAGATCAAATTAAATGTTATATTCCATCAAGTGCCTAAAATCAACAAATTAATTAATAACGTACTTTTATTTGTATTTGTATAATCTATATAGTTATATAAAACTCTAAAACGATAATGTCATCATTAAGCTAATTACCTTTTAATTTTCATAATGATGATGTCATAATTTTATATTAATTTAATCAAAAAAATAATACAAAATCTTTTATAAAAGGAAATAATAATCTCTCATAAATTGTTAAATCTTCTACACAACACCTAAATTTTAAAGTATATTGTACAACTTATATATAATAATTGTATTTTAAGTTTCTAAAAAAATTTAAAAGACATTTATTATTATTACTAATTATTCTTATTATTATTAAAAATATAAATACTCAATTTTGAGCTAACTTTATTAATATTATTTACTTTTAATATAATAATTATAATTATAATATAATTATAATTGTTATATTATTGATATTCAAATATGGATTTTTTTTACGAAATTAATCACGTTACATATGTATGCGAAAATACATGTCTATATATATTTGTAAAAACAACGATAAGTTTCTTAGTCCAACGGGTTATTAAAATAAATGACTTTAGCATTTACATTCACTTAATACTTAAAACGTACCATTAAATTGTTTCGTTTAAACAATCTCGTGATTTCACGGGTCATTTCATTAGTAATAATTAAACTTAATAAATAACACTAAAATAAAAATAGAAATATAATTTCTATATTGGGACGTATTTAGGGTGGGAAGTATTGTTGGCAAATATAGAAAGGTCCGAGTGTCCGACTTGCACAAATCTGCATGTTTTTGTCGGGCAGGTTTTATTCCAAAAATTATTAATAACTGATGATTAATAATTCAAATTAATAAATTGTAGTACTCCGTAATATTTTAGTCCGCCGTCCCTTTAATAATCTCCTCGATTAGAAAACCAAGTTATTCTATGTTAGTCCACCTAAAAAGAGTTATTACATTTTAAGGTTTAATGATATACTTTACTTGCACAAATCATGAAATCAACCTTTTTTTACACTCAATTATCATGTTAAGTTTATGATTGAAAACAGACTGCAATATGAAATGCATGATATAAAATAATACCCAAACTAAAACTCTGAAATTGCCAAAACATTCAACTTGAAAAGAACTTAATATATTGTCTCATGACTTCTCTGCATACGTTTTAATTTCGATCACCCACTAGCTGATATTTATAAGCGCATAAACTATAAAGCATATAGTATTACGTAAGTACCTTAATTAAAAAGCAAAATGGCTCCATGGGTGAAGTCTCGGGGCATCAAGCATCGTCGATGGAGCATAAAAAATTTAGATAATCCACATGTAACATTAAAACAATTTTTACTTCAGCAAAACGCAAGAAAAATATATAGTTTTAGATAATCTATACTGAACCTATAATTTGATGTATGTCTTCTCGAGTAGTAACCATTTATCTATCTAATAAAAAGCATGGACATTTCGTTTAACTAAGTTAGTTGTATACATATAGAAAGGTTATTTATTTTTGTTCAAATTTTAGTAGGGCAACTGACCCGGAGATTTCACCACTAGAAGAAAAATAAGCTTTAGTGACGAGGGCTACTGGTCACTAATATCACTAAATTAGTTATTAATGATCACTTCTCGTCATTATAGATCCATCACAAAACATTATCAAAGACCAAAATATTAAAATTTTGGCCAACAACCATTTGTATGGTTACTAATATCGTATATTGACGACTTTTTTTAGTGATAACTATATATCATTATTATTGACCAGATAATAAGTTGTCACTAAAATATCATTACAGATTACCAATTTTCTTGTAGTGCACAACATTAATGTCTTGAATGTCTTTCATAAAATTCAGTTGAGAAACTAGTTAGATGTTAATTTATTTGCGTTGAAAATGGAGTTTACATTAGTTGCTTGTGATCGAGTTGGATAGATGAAAGTATATATATTAGGCAAACAAACATAAAGCAGGCATATCATGTGGGTGTCATTTAATTGATGATATATAGTTTGGAAACAAGAATAAAAGAATAGTACAAATGGAATTAATTAATTTAAATGTTGCTTCTAATAGGTCGATCGTCATAATGTATACGTCTTCTTTTAAATATAATTTTGCGTTCCTTCATCTTAAATCCAACTTCACATCACATATGCTTCTCAAGCAAGAGACACATATTATTATAGATCGATCATCTTCCTAAACAATTCGTTATTACAACACATGCATTGTACAGATCTAAGTTTTATCAGTTTCCATTGTGATCGATCTAGCTATGTACGTGGCACGAGTTAATCTTGTTTATAATTTGTATCTTAATCAAAGTAGTAATTAGTTTAATGTGACTCTGCATCTAGCAAAACAGTTAGAACAAATATGTCAAGAATCCAGGATAGAGCTTTTTTAATTAAGGGGGATGGGAGGGTCATAATTTTGTTTTAAAATGAAGTTTTTCTAAATTCTAACACCTTAGGTCTCCCATGCATGAACTTAAAAAAATAACTTTCAGATGTTTGCCTATCCCGGTGCTTTATCTATATTCAATTTTTATACTCCAACTTGATAAAATTGTGTCCTAGATTCAAGACAATCTTTTTACTATATATATTTTGAATTTATTCATAGCCTTAAAAGCTATACTTAAGATAATTTTCGTAAAGAATGATAGATGAAGGTTAGTAAGATAGTTATTTGTGATTATTTACATCCTTTATTTATTTTATTTTATATATTGTATAGCTAAATTATGCATGTGTTAAATTCTTAGACATGGCTTTTAAAACTATGTTTAGAAAAACTTATATATTTTTAACAAAAGTATATTAATATTAAACTTATGTGACAATTAAGTTTCTTAAGTTTTTCTATATATATTCATTTCTTGTTTCTTTATACTCTTTCTATCACATATGCTTCATATACAATGAATGTACGACATGTTTTTATATAACGAATTAAATTAATGATTTTGGTCCCCAAAAGTGTACAACTCTGTCACTGCCAAGAATTGATCATAATCTGATATGATATTTGTAGTCCACACAGTTGTTTCATAAAAACTTTATTTACCCCTTTATTGTTTTTAAAATTAAAAATATATCATACAAAGTGATTTTTCTTCTCAAGTCTCCTGAAAAAGACAAGTTTAAAGACAAGTTTAAGGATATGTTTGACAAAATAGTTGGTTGTTTTTAACGGGTAGTTTGTAGCTAGGTTTGTCACTTGTTTCACATCAAAAATATGAGCAAGCTTAAAATTATAGTCTCCACTATAAATAAAGGTCTTAGCCTTTGTAAAAAGGCACAATAAAAAGTAAAAATATAAGCATGATTAGTTTTTCCTCTTAACCACAACATTGTCTCCCCGTTTCGATTATCTTTCGACAATAGTTCGAGTTCGGCAGTACGCTGCTTCAGACCAGTGTATTCTGGGAACAGAAGAAGAATCCGTTTTAGGAAATTGTGTCAAAAACAATCCCGGTTCAACCTTCAATTTGGTTAAATCACTTTAATTTTCCGTTCTCTCTTCTTTTGATTATTTATTAGCAATCCGATTTTTACGTTTGTGATAACATGTTTAGTTGTTTCAGTTTCGTATACATCTTTACTTACAATTGGCTGATAGCTGGTAGCTGTTAGGTTTTTTTTTTTTTTTTTTTTTTATGTATTTAGGTGTTTGACATGGTAGATGAGACTATTAAAATAATGAATAAAATGAAAAAGATAAGAGTATTTTTTCAAACGCTAGTTTAATTAGATTATAGCTTTTTCTCTTCCTCAAAAAACTTTATGCTCTTATAACCAAACAGAACTTTTTACTTGATATGAGTTTTTTCATAAAAGTTAAAAGCTCTAAAAAGCTTGTTGCCAAACATGTCCTAAAATATTATCATTACATTGCACTTTTTGTTCATTTTTCAGTTTACCCGTACCTTTTACATACATTTTTGTTTTATATGCACAAAGTAATTGTATAAAAAAAAATTTACATTATTATTTTTATCTATTTATAAAAATGTACTATTAATTTGGGATATTCGAAAAATAAAAACAAGACTATAAAATTATTAAAGAGAGAGTACTTTTTTTTCACAAAATTGTAACTTTTTTAGTGAAAAAAACGAAAAGTTTTTAAACCTCAAAAAAGATTCATTAAAAAGATAAAATTCCCGCAAACTTATAATATGAAGAACCTACCGAGATCAACTATAACAACTAACCTGACAATGTTGAAGATAATCGGTTAAAAAGATTGGTTCGCACCAAAATTTTTGGTCTCCAAAATTTGTAATGTTTGACCAATTAAAAAAAGGGTCTAATAAATACTTGGATTAACACTGAACCCGCAAAACTTACTATCCTTTTGGGTACACTGAATTTTTGTGATAGGATAAAAACACATTGAATTGTGGTTGGATGATTCAGCAAGGCAACCAAAAGAGGGCTGTAGCTCTGCCATCTCTTTGATGACTAAAGACAAAACCCTACTTCAAACCCTATCACCCTCTTACAATTTACTCCAACAAACATCCATAACAAAACAAAACGTGTCACTGTTACTGTATTTTACCCACAAAAGGTAGAATTTTTTTGGGTAAATACTAATGTATATGAACATCTTCTTAATAGAGTTTTGGGTAAAACTGTTACTGTATTTTAACAAAAGGTAGAAATTTTTGTACGTACGCAATTGTATTAGGACGGAATAAGTACTATGCTCTCTTAAGTAATATTCCACTATTATAGTTTTAGAGAACTTTATAATTATTTGATTTTATCTATCGAGATAAGCTTTTAAAAATGCACAATATTATATGTGTATAGTACTACCAACATATATGCTATATATCATCACAAATGATATTTAGTCATGTTGTATAAATGTTCCTTTACATAATGAATCATGATGAATTGAAAGATATAGACACGATATCACCATCCATATGTTTTGGTAGAGCCTTTTTTTTTTTTTTTTTTTTTTTTTTTTTTTTTTTTTTTTTTTTTTTTCTCAATCTGATGAAAATTAATGTAGTACTTGATTACTAAATCATATTCCAAAAAATTATGATGGAGAAAGATGCATGTATTGATCACATGTATTTTGATGTACGTAATTTCCACATCCTTAATTATATAAATCCAACGAAACACGAAGTAATATATGTTATATATATATGCTTCGATTAATTAAGAATGAATGTCATTAAATTAAGTATTCTTTTAATCGATCAACAAAATGTAGCTTTCACAACTTAAGTTTTTTAAATATTACTAGCTCCTAAGTAATAACAGTGTTAAAGAAAAAGCTTGATGCATGCAAATTAAAGAAGGTATATATAGATATTGGAAAACTTATTTAGTTTTTATTACTAGTATTAAACAAACTATAGAGTTCCAAACATTATATTATATTTATATTACAAAAGTAAAAGAAAAAGGTCATAAAGACTTGATAGTTTTTCACTACCATCCAACTAGCTAGCTAATTAACCTTCATTATCTATACACAATATTTTGTTCCCATTTTACCCTCAGTCAAACCAACAAGTACACTGATCTTGGGAACATTAAAGATGTCATCTTTTGGCACCAAACTTTTATCTTTTTTTATTCAACACATGACATCTTTGAGAAGCTTGTACCTTCGGGTACCCGTCTTTGGTGACGGAGCCCCGGTTGATGATGATGACTTGAATTTTTCAGAACCCTCTTGATGATCACGCCCATGTTGCTTAATCTTTTCACCCGAATATTCTGACCGGTTACTAATTCTCGCTTCACCTTTTGATTTCTTTGTTGAACCACCTTGTTTGCCGGTTCGAGTCACCTCAGTTTGGCACCAATCACATAGCTCCGGTGGCCCAGATGATTCGCTATAGTAGTTGCTACAATACCTATATTTAAGTTGTACATATGAAAAATATATAATTAATTAAAATATGTTTTTCATTGAATACTTTAAGTTCTAAGTGCGTTGTGCACTTACCAAGAAAAGAGTTATATATAATTATAGTAGGATATAAGAATAAATTTAAGGAGAATAAAAAGATTTGCAGGAGCGACACATATATAAAAATAATATAAATGTAATTATTTAATAAAAAAAATGAATAAATAATTATTTCATGGAGGAGACTGTGGTGGTAGTGGCGGTGGTGAAGTGCGTTGAAGGCGGTGGTTGTAATAGTAACTTATTTTTTTCCTTCCATTTATGATGATGTCTAATGTCTAATTCATTAAATCAAATACGAGTAAAAGTTTCTTAATTTGTATGAATCAACTAGTGGGGCATGTTATATCATAAAAAAACTTCAACTTTATATGAATTAACTTGTGGATACGCGTTAAATCTTACAAAATGTTTCAAATTTATATGAAATAACTAGTGGGCATGGGACAGATTTTTAAAAAGCTTCAAACTTTACATGAATTAACTTGTGGGTATGTGATAAATCAATTTGACATGATTTAAAAACTTGTGGGTATACCTTAAATCATTAAAAGTTTCAAACTAAGGAAGTAATATACATGCCTTAAATCGTAACAAGTTTCTAACTCTAAAGGAGTCAACTTGTGGGTAAGTCTTGATTCCTATGGTTACAAAATTTTGTCATGCATAACCTAATAAAAAGCATGAAATATAACATATGAAATATGAAATATATGTGTGTAAGTTTTAACCAGACAATATAATATAAAAAAAGTGCGAAAGTGTAACGGAAAGAATTGAAACGTACTCGTGTTGGAAGCGGAAGTTGCAGTTGATACATCGGAAGATTTTTTCAGGGAAACCAATGTCACCACACATACAACACAATCTTTCAACATCCATTTTTTTCCGAGAGAGAAATTAAAAAAAACAATAAAAAAAGGGTTAATGAGATGAGGCGGTGTGTGTGTATATGTATATATATAGAGATATATTTTAGATATAGATATAGATGTATACGTATGTGTATAGAAAGCGTAGATGTAGGGTAGTGGGGTTGAACAGGTCGACCACAGGTTGCTTGCAGTCGTTTTCAGTTATGGAAGAAGGGAGAGAGAGAGTTAAGAATAATAAAGAACCAAAATGACGAATATGTCCTTATTCAATGTTATTGGATGGAGACATGAAATGTAGGAAACTACTCATCAATAATCATAATAATCAATAACAATATTGCAATATAAGTATAGAAGAAGTTACATTTGCATTGTCCTTTTCCACTTTGACATAAAAGGAAAATAAAAGGATAATAACTAGCAAGAACCAACACCACACACATGGATGGTAAAATGTGACTCTTCATAAACCTTGCATGTTGTCAATTTTTAATTACTAAACTAATAAATTTGATATCATACTTATATATTTTAGTTACTTATGTCTCTTAAGAAAGTTTGGAATTTTATCAACAGACTTTGAAGACATAAGTTCTAATTATTTACAACAATGGTAGAGGTTCAAGACATTTTCAACACTCGCAACAATTGATCGATCGAGCTAAGTTATATTGTCATGTATAGAGATTTCAAGCCGAAGTAGAGATAAAACGTAATGTGTTACATCTACTTACAATACATGTTCAAGTCTAACCGCTATCATCTAATGGTCCTAGCTTGTTGTGTTGTCAAGTGTCTTATTAGTTAATTAATACAAACACTACATGAAATACACCTTTTCGTGGTGAGGGTTGTTTGATACATCTGATTTGAACTTTAAGGGATCAATTTGTATATTTTGTTAATTCACGCTAAATAAAAGATTAATGTAATGTAATTTATAAAATAGAGATGAGACCAATTGTAAAGGGACATAACCCAACACCTTATATACGTACATAATAAAGTAACTAGTTATCTGCTATTAGTAACTTCCTACTCCCTCCGTCACTTAAATATATTATCAAACCTTCTAATTGTCAAAATCACTTAAATATATTTTATTTTATTTTATTATACATTCTAATTGTCAAAATGATGAACAGTAACTAGGGGTAAAATCATCATTTCACAGTAAATGCCACCTGTCATCGTCATACACCGTCTAACCAGGGGTACAATCGTCATTTCGTATCAAATGCCACATGTCAGCGTTATACGATGTGTGGCATTAGTGGGTGGTACGTATTGGCTTTGTGTGTCTTTCTTCTCCACCGCTTATTTCTTTTTATCTGTTTGGTTTTTTTTTTTTTTTCTTTCCATTTTTTGTTCTTTCAGTCGGTAGGTTGTATGCTTGGTGTTACCTTCTGTGTAAGTCCTCGATCAACTAATTTTTTTTGCTCGGTTGTGTTCGTTTCGTTATAGTTTCCGTCAGATGTCGATTTACCGATTTTAGCTACTTTTGTTTTATTTTTCTTTTATTTGTTGCTTGAAAAAATTGTGCAAACGATCTAGCATATTGGTAGTGACTTCCAGTTACCGACTGTGGTGTTGCGTGACAATATTTGTGTTGCAGCCATGGCATGGTCTGACAGCCAAAATGTTGCGGCCATATTGTTACCATATGTTCTCTTGATGGAATTTATGTGTTCGATTGTGTATGATTCGTTATACCTTCTATTAGATATCGATTAGCCGATTTATATTGTAAGTCTTCGGTTAACTAATTTTTAGTTATTCGATTTTTGATTAACTGATTTGAGATACTTGGTTATTCGGCTTAGCTTTTATCAATTTGTGTTACTCGCTTTCGAAATATTTTTGTTTTATTTTAATGCTAATGAAGTAATTCGTTGATTGAAGAATTTTCGTTATGTTGTTGTGTTTGTTTGATTTATTATCCTTTTGAGTTTTTTTAGGCTGATTTGATATGCTTGGTTATTCGGTTTACCTTTTGTCAATATGTGTTACTCGCTTACGAAACCTTTTGTGTTTTATTTTAATGGTGATGAAGTAATTTGTGTTTGTTGCATGAGAAAATTATGAAAACGATTGAAGAATTCTCGTTATGCTGATGTTTTTGTTTGATTTTTTCTTCTTTTGAGTTTTTTTAGGCTGTGATGTTTAATGGTTTACGATATTGGTGCAGCGATTTCCGGTTACAGGTTGTGGTGTGGCGTGACAATCTTTGTGTTTATAACATCCTAAAACTCTTACCAGAAAATGACAACTTTTTTTATAGCCTGCGCGTCGTGCATGAATGGGTGCGCGGCGCTCAAATTGCTGTCCCGGATTCTGTCCATATCTTTCTGCTTGTGCACGGCGCACACACATCACCCGTACAAGTTTTCAACCCTTTTTAGCACTTTTGACCCATTTAAAACAACCTCTTCCAACGTTTATTATAAACCAACCATAAAACACTTCTAATGCATATAAACCGACATTTTGAGCCAAATAAAATGACTACAACCATAAATTACTTTACACTACCCATCACGTAACCGAAATAACAATTTCGACCCAATTACACTACACGTGGATTCAGACTCGACATCCCAACCCGATACACCAACTTAAACATAACATTTGGTCACATAACATAGTCTTGACATAATACATATAAAAATCGCAACTGACCCAAAACGTTGTTAAGCGTTTATCATTTAGCTAGGTTCAATGGAGACTTGAAAATCTCCACTTACAAACCACACAGATCACACTTGAAACCATAACACTAAACGACCTTGTATCATAAATATTTGTACACATAATCATCCACATTCAGATCATAAGCCATCATGATAATAAAAGCAAGATTTAAAGGATTGCTTTCACTTACTCGAGCTGGATTCTCACTTAGATTCCTTGCGGAATCGCTACTTTCTCGACACTTGCTATATACCTTTAGGAAACTTGCGAGACACAAGGAGTTAAAAGACACTTAACCATAATCAGAGCAATAATTGAATAGCAATAAACTCCATTCGTAACCCGTCTTCTTGGTATCTAATCTCTTATGCAGAGATTGTTAACCCTCGATCATTTCTCGCTGTCCCATGAAAAGTCATACTACATCATATCTAAAATGCATTAGATAATAAATCTCATAATGTAAATACGTATGTAAAATGATACAATATTTCGTATATCAATATTCATGAAGTCTTACCTCACTTACCCATTTCTTACCCATTTTGTGAGCTACATAGGATGTATTCCCACATACCTCTTTTGATCTTCCAAATCGGCGTGTCCCCCGTAATTAATTCGACATTTAGTCTATCATCATATTTCTCTATGAACTCACATCTTATTCGATAACTACCTTTATAATTATCTTACTAAGTTTAGATTATATGTAACAACATTGCAACAACATTACCACTCTTACATGAAAGACTAATTAAACAACACTAACAAGTGGGTTCGTACGAACTCACTAGTTAACCTCATCATATCTAAGTTAACTTATCATCATAAGGCAAATTTATCAAATACATTTATCTACATGACATTCAATACATTTAACGACTTAATTGCCTAACTTATATTAATCTTCAACATAATATTATCATATTCGTTACTTAAACTTAAACGATCTCTTAAGAAAACGATGCATCAAATTATTCCATAAGAAATCCTCCAACTACTATAATAGTGGTTTGTACATCAAACCAAATCATCATCTTATTTATTAACCATAGCATTACTTGTTTAATTCAACAAAATATTTTTGGACATACTAACAACACATCATAATAGCGAACATATAATTATCACATTAATTTACTATATGAATTTACCTATGAAACTCACCTTGATCAATTCGGCTTGCTTGCTTGCACTTTTCTTCTTAGCATCTATCCAAGGCAAATGCTAAACTTTATCATTCTCATTATTCATTTCATGTCATAACATCAAACAAGGTAAATTTTAAATCAATTAACCTTCCTCATAACTTTCCTTAACACATTTCATTTCTTATAATTCTTAAACCCATTTTTAAACTTAACTTGTAACTTTCAACACAATTTCTCTTTTAATACTATCTCATGACTAAGTCATGAGCCTATACACCTTATTCTTGTTAAAACACAACCTTTAAACTCATTCAAGCATTTCTACAAACACTTGATGTGCACAACCTTAATTTGACCCTTAACATAGTCAATTCATCATCTTCTCCATAACACTTGTTCTTTCAACAAGTTCATACATAAACATACACTTTAACCTTCATTTAATTTCGTTTTATACTAGAATCTTACATAAACACATCATCTAACAACTTTTCTAGTATAAACAAATCGTAAACATACCTAAAATCACAACCCCACATATATATTTCAAAACTTTGACTTGTACCTTAACTTATAAAATCGGATTTTGACTAGTAATAAACATAAACTATATATAAAATAATGAACTAAACACATATTAAGCATAAACTTTAACCAATTTTGAGTATCCAAAACATACCTTGATTTCACACTTGAAACCCTAACTAGAATTATGAGAAAAGAGAGTGTGGATGATGATATCTCTACTTCTAGTAGTGTTTATACACTCTTGATTACACAATTTTGTGCTTGCATGAAGTTTGATCTTCCAATTTTGCTCCTTCCTCTCTTCTTGTTCGACACACCTCACGCACACACATACACCGTGATTTTTTTTTTCAATGCTGCACCATATGACTAGATACTTCTCCCCTTTCTTTTATTAAATTATGTTTGGCATTTTGGCAACTTAGGCCCTTCTCCATCACTTTATAACATAGATGATCCTAACTTCTTTTAACTAGTTTAACATTTCTTAACTTTGCAATGTTAGTCCTTTATCCATTTGTCACTTAACTTATGAATGTAAAATTCATTTAATCATTAAATACAATATAAATGGTAAATAAACTTTATGATATTGGCAAAAAAAATCACGTTTTTACCCCCCGATATTAAGCCCTAAATCCATAAAGTTCCAAACTTTGTCGACAAAATAATCGCATTTTCGGTTAATTTTGTAGATTAAGTGATTACAAAGGCGATGCAAAAAGAATCAAGTAAAAGGGGGCTAAAACGAAGAATCTAGAGCGAAAACGGTGAAAGACAAGTTACGACCCAGGAAATCAAGTTACGATCCAGGAAAAACAGCAGATCAGGGCAGGCCATCCGGCTTGCCATCCGGCTTTCCATACAGCCTGTCACTATGGGAAACAGCCTGCCACCATTCGGACACAACAAACGGCTTGCCCTGACATACGGTCATGGCATACGGCCTGCCATACGGCCAGCCAGCCCTATGCCAGGAGGATTTTTGCCTATTTAAGGAGCTTTTTGCATTCATTTTCACACACACTCAATTTGTAACTCAATTTAGATTTTCAGGTATTTTAGTTAGTTTTTAGTCGTAGCTAGCTTAGCTTTTATTTTCCGGAGGATATCCCGGCGAGTCCCTGCGATCTCGGGCAGATTTCTTCAGCTTTTTCAGGTTTTTATCCGAAACGCTTGTCTTATTAATTAAACATGTATTGTTATCATTTATGTTTAATAATGCGTTCCGATATTACCATGTTAGCTTAATTAATATGTATGTTGCCATGATAGAAGTTTGGGTTAGCGTAGTTATGTTAAATTAGTATAGTTAGTATCGTCATACTGAACTTGTGATTCCGATAGATTTGTATGCTAGCATCTTAAGGATTGAACAACCTAGGTTGTGATCAGGACTTGTCCACCTATATGAACTTAGCTACTTCATTGGATTGAGACCCCTGGTTATACTGTATCTGAAGATTCTATGAACTCGCTATGGCCGAAGTTCCCGAGAGGCATCTAATGCGCTTTCAAGACACGGAACTTAGGAATTGAGACATGAATGACCTAGTATACCTATTGACTGTTCCAAAGAGACCTCTTAGGAGATGTTAAGATCTAGTTAGTGCCTTTACTGTGTGACCAAAACCTATTGCATGTTCTTGTCTGATTGTTGCCCTAGGGTTAAGTCATACTAACTGTTTAGGTATCTATTAGGTTTCTATCTGCTTTACTTTCAGTATGTCAATTGTAATGCTGTATAATGTTCAGATTGGTATGATCTCATTAGTATGATGAAATAGTTGTTAGTTTACGTTAAGGTTTTGTCAACTTAACCCGACGGACTCCTTCCGTTGTGATCAGTGTTCACTCAACACGGTACATTGTTATTCAGTTACCCAAATTGATAACGATGGTTAGGATTAGAATTCAACTCACTAATAAACCTAGTGCTTTACTGAGGATAACCTCAAAGGTATAGTTACCTTTCAATTATACAACCAAGTGACATACTTTTCACTCCTCAACGAGAATTCCGAGAGTCTAGAGATAAGTAGGTCTGTATAATTGGATCATCCAACCAGATCTACACTATTCTAAGCATAGCTTTAACATAAACATAATTACCTTTCCCTAGCCCAAACTAATATCTTGGTCAACATTTCTCTGATCTGCATACTCCAGATATCCCTCCATCATCTTTACTTTTCTGCAATTAGGACTATTAGCTTAAAATCAACTACTATCCTTTATCTAGGTAATTTAACCAAAGACAATTATCCACTTGATCTTCAATTCGTTAAACCATTCAACTTACACTTTCTACCCTAGAAAGTTAAAAGTAAATTTAGGCCCCGCAAAATATAAATAATAAACCACTGTTCTCCCTCTGGATAGCTGATTCTGACGCCTTGCGGCCTAACGACACCGCATAAATAAAACCGTCAGTTTCGGTCATATCATTTTAGTTCAAAATTTGGGGCATTAGAGTGTTGCAGCCATGGCATGGTCTGGCAGCTATGCTTTGTTAAACAGAAAGGTACTGAGTTATAAGGCTGTGATGATTGATATGTGACTTTTAGTTACTGGTTGTGGTGTGGCGTGCTCACATTTGTGTTGCAGCCAGCAGCTAAAATATTGCAGCCATATTATCATTATCATTTTCATACATAGATCCATGTTGTTACCATTGTGGGCCAGCTGAAAGATTGCAGTCATGTTGTTACCATATGTTTTCTTGCTGCAACGTATGCATATTATTAAGCCTTGATGCTATTTTGTTTTGGTTGGGAATTTTAAGGTGTGTTATGGTGTGTTAAGGTATGTGGTTACCGTGCGTTTTGTTGGTCCACTCTATGCATATTACTGAGCCTTGCTCCATATTGTTTTTTACAGAAAGGTATTTGTCAGTCTGTTGAGCTTTAATTGAAAGGCTATGATAATTGATATGTCCTGCCTTGATTGAGTATTGAGAGATATGGTTACGTCTTCCAGTTACCGGCTGTGGTGTGGCATGGTAACCTTTGTGTTGTAGCCATGGCATGGTTGGACAGCCGAAAGATTGCAGCCATGTTATTACCATATGTTTTGTTGCTGTAGTGTATGCATATTATTTAGCCTTGAACCTATTTTTTTTGTTTGGGAATTTTATATGCATATTACCGAGCCTTGCTCCATGTTGTTTTCTACACAAAGGTATTTATCTGTCGGTCGAGCTTTAATTGAAAAGCTTTGATGACTGATATATGCTGCCTTGATTTACTGTTGAGACTAATGTTTTTTTATATCGGTTCAGCACCTTCCAGTTATCGGCTGTGTTGTGGCGTGGTAACCTTTGTGTTGGAGCCATGGCATGCTGAGATGGCCGAAAGATTGCAACGTCATTCAAATATTTTGCGTGGTGTTTGCAGGTGTTACGTATTGCTTATCGGGTTCTTTATTCTCTGTCGCTTATTTCTTTAGCTTATTATCCATGCTTCTAATTGCCGAAACGATAGGTGTTGCATTCGTCCAGATTCCTATCGGTTATGGCTATATTGTTATATGTTGTATTGTCTCCACGATATTGATTTTTCTAATCGGTAAAACTAATGATCTCTCTCTTTTGCTAATTGACTCGGTTGAAAACCATTTAATTGTTAGTAATTTATGTATTTATCTGTCTGTTGGACTTGAGACGAAAGGCTGTGATGATTGATGTGTCATGGCTTAATTGAGTATTAAGAAAAATGGTTTCCATATTAGTGCGTAGATTTTTCGGTTACCGGCTGTGGTGTGGCGTGGCAATGTCTCTTTTGTAGCCATGGCATGGTGTGGCAGCCGAAATATTTCCGCCATGGTGTTATCATAGGTTCTCTTGCTCCGGTTTACGTATATTTATGAGCCTTGATTTTATTTTGTTTTTCCTGAGAAATAGAAGGTGTGTCTTCCTTTTTTTTTTACAAAAAAGTACTACTTTTAATTGAACAACTGCATGTGCTGATTCGGTACCTAACTTTGGTGTGATGTGGCATCCTATGTGCTACAGCCATGTCATTGTGTGTCAGCTAAAATGTTGCAGTTATATTGTTATTATATGTTTTCTTCTTCCAGTTTGTGGAATGTTGTATTTTTTTGTTTTCTTTTTTGTTTTTCTATGTTTGATTTTAAGTTTTTTTTCTTTTTTATTTTTTCCTCTTTTTTTTACTTCTTTTTATTGTATTTGTTACATTAAGTTATTCCACATTTATTTACTGATATTAGGGCTGAGCATGGGGCGGTTGGGGGCGGTTAGGTATGCTATCCACCCCCATAACCGATAATTCGGTTAATTAATATTTTTAACCATTCGGTTCGGTTAACAAACGGTTTGGTTAATTCGGTTAAATTGGTTAACGAGTATATATAGAACGGTTAATTTGGTTAACCATTTTGTGAGCTATGTAAATCATAAATTTGTGCATACTGCATAATGTATAATACTAGAGAAACAAAACTTAAATATAAGTCTCATAATTTTTAACTCGAAATTAAAGGTAAACTCCAAAATAATGCATAAAACCACATATAACTAGAAATAATGGAATTTCATGTTGCTTTTGCAAAGCATTAAAACTTCTTCATTATTAAATCTTCATCCAACCAAGAATCATCGATGCAAGTATCTTTCATTGGCGTCTTTCCGTTTGGTATTATATATACAATTAGAAGGATTGTTAACGTCAATAAAAACTACTAGTATTAATTAAAAACAATAGTATTATGAAAAGAAATCCTTACCAATCTCAAGTTTAGCCAAACTTTCATTCAAGTCTTCTAGTTGTATCCCATTAACCCCCATCTCTTGCAAATCTGCCGGTGTAGAGCGTAGCCAATCTTGTGTTCATATTAAGGCTTCCGATGTTTTTGGAGTAAGAGAGCTTCTGAACTTGTAGATAACCCTGCCTCCGGTACTAAATGCCGACTCACTTGCAACCGTGGAAACTGGCATTGCCAACACATGTCTTGCAACTTGAGAAAGTATGGGGTACTTCACCGAATTCAATTTCCACCAACCTAAAACATCATATGTATCATCTCCCTTTATCTTCTTTTCTGTAGCGTCTCTCAAATAAATTTGACACTCGGTATCATTAACTCCAACTCCGCAGTTTTTTAGATATTTTTCATAACCATCATCTATATCAAGATCGATGGTACCCTTACCAACGCCGGGAGTAGAAGATGAAGAGATTATCGTGTCCTTTCCTTTTTCTTTTTCCATTTTTTCCTTGTACTGATTAAACAAAGCATCCAAGGTATCTGTCACTTGTTTAGTAATATCACTAATTTTCTTTGTATTAGTACCATATATCAGTCCCAAACAATAACCCAGAAAAAACAACTTATTTCGAGGATCTAAAACTAATGCAACATACAACAAAACGTTCATACTATCCATGTCGTCCCAATATTTATCATACTTCACTTTCATTGATAAAGCCATATTTCTCTTTTTCTCATCTTCATTTAAACACATATTCGATATGGCTGCGTGCATCGTGACAAGCTCTCCAACAAACAAAGTCGATGTTACATACTTATTCCCCGATATCTTTTTTGTAACCTTGAAAAAAATGCTTAAAAACTCCATAAAGTTCCTGTTAAAAATAAAGTGACATAATGTATTAACGTGTCTATAGAACTAGTCTAGATGCACAACCTATGTGTAGACAAACTTTATTTGAATGATTAAATCTTTGATTGCGACTGATCAACTATACATTGATTTTTTTAAGTCAAATTTTTTTATTGCTTTCAGTTAAAATTAATATATACAGCTAGCTAAAACTAATAAATAGTTGTAATACATAGTAATTCAATATAATGTAGTTATACGATATACCTAGCGTGTGCCCAGTCCTCTTGGTTAGGAGCTCCCAAAACACATCTCTCACTTCTTTTCCTCTTCTTACTATTCCCTTAACCTTCACCATATTCGTCATAAATTTCACCTTGAAAGTATGACTTATAGTTGATATCTATAAATTTAAGCCTATCAAAACACATCATATCATATTAGTAAATGAGACAAATTTGAAATATGAAATAAAGTAAATCACACATTAAAAAATATACCTATCAAATGCTTTGGAATATTTCTCTGCCGTTGCAAACATACAGTACGTTGAATTCCATCGGGTTTCAACATCAAGACATGGTTTATTTTTATAACTTATTTTTTCAAACTCAACACACTCCAAAAAGTTATCATATCTAGAAGGGGACGATCTCAAATACTTAACAGCATTTCTAATCTTTGTAATGCTATTAAATTGCTCATCTAAACCATCTCTAACTACAAGGTTGATGATATGTGCACAACATCTCAAGTGCACATATTTAATGTAGTGACCCAAACTTTTCCATGTTTATATATATTAAATGAAATTGATATTTACATGATTAAGTGTTTCCAACATGTTAAGCAATCAAACTTGTTAAGACTTGATTAAATGAAATAGGTTTCATATAGACAATTGACCACCCAAGTTGACCGGTGATTCACGAACGTTAAAACTTGTAAAGACTATATGATGACATATATATGATTATATATATAATTAACATGATATTATGATAAGTAAGTATCTCATTAGGTATTTTAACAATGAGTTATATACATAAAATTGAGTTTATTAAATTAAGAAACTCGAAACGATATATATAACGAATATCGTTATAACAACGTCTTACTAATTATATATGAATCATATTAAGATATTGCTACACTATGTTTAATCATGATAAATGATAAGTAAACATGTCATTATGTATATTAACAATGAACTACATATGTAAAAACAAGACTACTAACTTAAGGATTTCGAAACGAGACATATATGTAACGATTATCGTTGTAACGACATTTAAATGAATATATATCATATTAAGATATATTAATATATCATAATATCATGATAATATAATAATTTAACATCTCATTAGATATAATAAACATTGGGTTAACAACATTTAACAAGATCGTTAACTTAAAGGTTTCAAATCAACATTTACATGTAACGACTAACGATGACTTAACGACTCAGTTAAAATGTATATACATGTAGTGTTTTAATATGTATTCATACACTTTTGAAAGAATTCAAGACACTTATCAAAATACTTCTACTTAACAAAAATGCTTACAATTACATCCTCGTTCAGTTTCATCAACAATTCTACTCGTATGCACCCGTATTCGTACTCGTACAATACACATCTTTTAGATGTATGTACTATTGGTATATACACTCCAATGATCAGCTCTTAGAAGCCCATGTGAGTCACCTAACACATGTGGGAACCATTATTTGGCAACTAGCATGAAATATCTCATAAAATTACAAAAATATTAGTAATCATTCATGACTTATTTACAAGTAAACAAAATTACACATCCTTTATATCTAATCCATATACCAACGATCAAAAACACCTACAAACACTTTCATTCTTCAATTTTCTTCATCTAATTGATCTCTCTCAAGTTCTATATTCATGTTCTAAGTGTTCTTCATAAATTCTATAAGTTCTAGTTTCATAAAATCAAGAATACTTCCAAGTTTGCTAGCTTACTTCCAATCTTGTAAAGTGATCATCCAACCTCAAGAAATCTTTCTTATTTACAGTAATATATCTTTATAATACAAGGTAATACTCATATTCAAACTTTGATTCAATTTCTATAACTATAACAATCTTATTTCGAGTGGAAATCTTACTTGAACTTGTTTTCGTGTCATGATTCTGCTTCAAGAACTTTCAAGCCATCCAAGGATCCTTTGAAGCTAGATCTATTTTTCTCATTTTCAGTAGGTTTATCCACAAAACCTGAGGTAGTAATGATGTTCATAACATCATTCGATTCATATATATAAAACTACCTTATTCGAAGGTTTAAACTTGAAATCACTAGAACATAGTTTAGTTAATTCTAAACTTGTTCGCAAACAAAAGTTAATTCTTCTAACTTAACTTTTAAAATCAACTAAACACATGTTCTATATCTATATGATATTCTAACTTAATTATTTAAAATCGTAAAACCCGAAAAACAACGTAAAACCGGATATACGCCGTCGTAGTAACACCGCGGGCTGTTTTGGGTTAGTTAATTAAAAACTATGATAAACTTTGATTTAAAAGTTGTTCGTTTGGGAAAATGATTTTTCTTATGAACATGAAACTATATCCAAAAATCATGGTTAAACTCAAAGTGGAAGTATGTTTTCCAAAATGGTCATCTAGACGTCGTTCTTTCGACTGAAATGGCTACCTTTACAAAAATGACTTGTAACATGTATTTACGACTATAAACTTATACTTTTTCTATTTAGATTCATAAACTTAAGTTTAATATGAAACCATAGCAACTTGAAACACTCAAAACGGATTTAAAACGAAGAAGTTATGGGTAAAACAAGATTGGATATTTTTGCTTGTTGTAGCTACGTGAAAATTGGTAACAAATTTATATTAATCATATCCTAGCTAACTTATATTGTATTATACATGTATTCTAATATATTATGTAATCTTGGGATACCATAGACACGTATGCAAATGTTTTGACATATCATATCGACCCATCTATATATATTATTTGGAACAACCATAGACACTCTATATGCAGTAATGTTGGAGTTAGCTATACAGGGTTGAGGTTGATTCCAAAAATATATATACTTTGAGTTGTGATCTAGCCTGAGACGTGTATACACTGGGTCGTGGATTGATTCAAGATAATATATATCAATTTATTTATGTACATCTAACTATGGACAACTAGTTGTAGGTTACTAACGAGGACAGCTGACTTAATAAACTTAAAACATCAAAATGTATTAAAATTGTTGTAAAATATTGATAATGCTAAAAACGAACATATATTTCATAGCATTATTCCTCAAGAAAGACAAGCTTTTAGTTGCAATTGTCCTATTTACAAGTGATATTCGGTTAAATAATAAAAGGTGAAGACAAAAGATAGATTCGATGAATTAAAGACGTAAACGACCAAAAAGCTCAAAAGTACAAAATACAATCAAAGAGGTTCCAATTATTGATAAGAAACGTCTCAGAATTACAAGAGTACAAGATTCAAAACGCAAAGTACAAGATATAAAATAGTACGCAAGGACGTTCGAAAATCCGGAACCGGGACCAGAGTCAATTCTCAACGCTCGACGCAACGGACTAAAAATTACAAGTTAACTATGTATATAAATATAATATAATATATAATTAACTATATAAATTATATATATATATATTATATTTATATATTAAAACCGTCGGCAAGAAAGGTTCCAAAATGAGATGAGCTGTAGAAACAAACTCCGCGAGTTGCGGAGTTTGAAGGCCAAAAAGGCCGCGACTCGCGGAGAGACCCTGGACAAAAATGCCTATAAAAGCCAGCGCATTCTGAACGTAAAATATATCAATCTCTCTATCATCATACGTAATATATATATATATTTATTTTAATTTTAATTTTAATTTTAATTTCTAATAATAAGGATATGTTAGCGAATGTTGTAAGGGTGTAAGTCGAAATTCTGTCCGTGTAACGCTACGCTATTTTTAATCATTGTAAGTTATGTTCAACCTTTTTAATTTAATGTCACGTAGCTAAGTTATTATTATGCTTATTTAAATCAAAGTAATCATGATGTTGGGCTAAAAATATTAAAATTGGGTAATTAGGCTTTGTACCATAATTGGGGTTTGGACAAAAGAACGACACTTGTGGAAATTAGACTATGGGCTATTAATGGGCTTTATATTTGTTTAACTAAATGATAGTTTGTTAATTTTAATATAAAGATTTACAATTGGACGTCCCTATAAATAACCATATACACTCGATCGGACACGATGGGCGGGGTATTTATATGTACGAATAATCGTTCATTTAACCGGACACGGGAATGGATTAATAGTCTATGGAATTATTAAAATAGGGGTGAAATTATGTACCACGACACTTGGCATAATTGATAACAAAGTATTAAAACTTTGGGTTACACATAGTCGATATCCTGGTGTAATTATTAAACAAAGTAATAAAACCTTGTTACAGTTTAAGTCCCCAATTAGTTGGAATATTTAACTTCGGGTATAAGGATAATTTGACGAGGACACTGGCATTTTATATTTATGACTGATGGACTGTTATGGACAAAAACCAGACGGAGATATTAAATAATCCAGGACAAAGGACAATTAACCCATGGGCATAAAACTAAAATCAACACGTCAAACATCATGATTACGGAAGTTTAAATAAGCATAATTCTTTTATTTCATAGTTAATTTCCTTTATTTTATATTTAATTGCACTTCTAATTATCGTACTTTTTATTTATTGTTATTTAATTGCACTTTTAATTATCGTACTTTTATCGCAATTTTATTTTATCGCACTTTTATTTATCGCAATTTCCTTATCGTTATTTACTTTACGCTTTAAATTAAGTTATATTTATTTTTATTATTTTACATTAGGTTTTAACTGTGACTAAAGTTTTTAAAATCGACAAATCGGTCAATAAACGGTAAAACCCCCTTTTTATAATAATAATATTACTTATATATATATTTATATTTTTATAAATTAAAACTAATATAGCGTTAAGCTTTGGTTAAAGATTTTTCCCTGTGGAACGAAACGGACTTACTAAAAACTACACTACTGTACGATTAGGTACACTGCCTATAAGTGTTGTAGCAAGGTTTAAGTATATCCATTCTATAAATAAATAAATATCTTGTGTAAAATTGTAGCATATTTAATAGTATTTTCTTATAAAATTTAATAGTATTTTATACCCCTTAGCTTTAACATCATGTATTTTTGGCGCCGCTGCCGGGGAATTCGATTTCTTGCTTAAAAGCCGGAAGCGCAACGCTAATATAAAAAAAAAAATTTTAATTTTTAGTTTACTTTTAAAAAAAATACGCTTTTGTAAAAATACGTTTTAAATATTCGAAAACATAAAAAGAAAACAAAAATATAAATATTTTTAAGAGTTTGTTAAATATTTAAGTTTTATAAAGTTTCTTTATTTTTATTTTATAAAAATATAAGTCTTATTTAAATATTTTGTTTTTATTTAAAAAATAAAAAAAACCGAAAAAAACGAAAAAAAAATATATATATAAATCTATTTTTAAGATTTTTATAAAATTATAAAGTATTTATATTTTTATTTTAGTTTTTAAAACATAAGTTTTTATATAATTTATATAAATATTTTATTTAATTATTAAAACAGAAAATATAAAACAGAAAAATATAAAAACAAATAAATAAAAAAACTGACCTGTCGAAACTTGACCTGTCTCTTTTGAACCTGCAATCTCCGCGACTTGCGGGGGTTTTGAACTGGGTTCACCGCGACTCGCGGAGCCGCCCAGACAGGTCACATAGGAAGCCCTGAATTCGCATTAATTACGGGTTTTTATTATTATTATTATTTAAATTAAACCCTAATTAGGGTTATATTTTTATATAATTTAGTTTAGTTTATTTATTAATTTGTATTTTAAGTTTAATTAGTTTAATTAGTTTATAAAATTAATAGTTTTATTAAATAAATAATATAAAAATAATATTTTTATAAAAATTGTAATTTTTACAACTTTTAGTATATTTTTATATTTTGTCCCTTTTTATTTGATTTAGCATAATTTTTTATATTTTTCGCTCGTAGCTAGTTTTAAGTCTAGTATTTTGCTGTAGCTTATTTTTATTTATAGATTTTTAGGATTTGCCGTAAAATCCCTTAAGTGCTTTTTCTTTAGACTAAGATTTAGGTGCTTTAGAATTTTGCGACGCCTTTTTAAGTTTTAGTACCTTTTTAAGTTATTGCCATTTGGGATATAGTTTTACTTGTAAGCTTTAATATTTTTAGACGCAACTTTTAATTCTTAGTTTTTAGTTCTTTTTTTTAAGTTTCAACGCGCTACTTTCTTATTTTTATTTTTCGACGCCTTTTAACTATGTATCAATTATCACTCCAATTAGTAATCTCAATTTGCAATTTTAATTTTAAGTTAGTGATAGTAATAAGGTTGGGTTAGTTGAGTGTTTTAAAGTGAAATAAGTCACTCTTTTTCTTTCTTATTTTTCGACGCCTTTTATTTTTCAACCCTTTTCTTTTTCGACCTTTTCCGACGCGCTATTTTTCTTTCTTATTTCTCGCCATTCTAGTTTTTAGGACTTAGAATTTTTCTACTTCTTCTCTAAATTTCTTTAAATTACGAAAATTTATTTTAAGTGGTTAAATTGATAGACATCAAAATTTTCTGGTTCGTAGTAATAGTTAGATTTGTACGTGGACCGGGTTATTGGAGCCAAACAGTACTCAATTATATTGAGACCAAACGAATCCTGCCCCTCTGCTGCATCTTTTGGCTATTCGAAACGTGGGTAAAATCAGAAAAGTCTATTAATTGGATAACTTATATAATTTTTCTTTCCTTTTAAAAACTAATAGGATATTCAGTGAATGCACCGAGCAAGACGTTCACCACCTTTTGTACGTTCACCACCTGTAACTCGATCAAGACATCTAGCTAATATTATCGCCGTTGATTTTTCTTTAGAATCGTCATCCAGTCGACCAAGTACTCCAATTCAAATTTCCGATAATCCATTTTTTGAACCCGACCTCACAATTGAGAATCCGGAGAATATTCAGGGACGATTCATAGATCCTGAACCATTAATCTTTCCTCCGGAACCACCAATCATTCAAACAGAGATTGTTGAGGAACGAACCATTAAATCAGAATCCTCTAGTGATTCAGATTCAACAAATTCAATCATGGAAAATCTGGAACCTTTAAGTATGGAAGACCGAATGAGAGCTAAACACACTGGCCAAGGTCACGCAATTACTCATCCAGACATTAATGCGCCAGATTATGAAATCAAAGGACAAATCCTACACATGGTAACTAATCAATGCCAATTTAGTGGTGCGCCGAAAGAAGATCCAAATGAACATCTTCGTACCTTTAATAGGATCTGCACTCTATTTAAAATCCGAGAAGTTGAGGATGAACAGATATATCTCATGTTATTTCCCTGGACTTTAAAGGGGGAAGCCAAAGATTGGTTGGAATCGTTACCTGAAGGGGCGATTGATACATGGGACGTTTTAGTTGAAAAATTTCTTAAACAATTCTTTCCGGCATCTAAAGCCGTAAGACTTCAAGGAGAAATTGTTACGTTCACACAGAAACCGAATGAAACTCTATATGAGGCATGGACCAGATATGGAAAGTTATTAAGAGGATGTCCGCAACATGGTTTAGACACTTGTCAAATAGTACAAATATTCTACCAAGGATGCGACATCACTACAAGGAAAGACATAGATATAGCAGCTGGTGGTTCTATTATGAAGAAAACAGAAACTGATGCTTACAAAATTATTGATAATACTGCTTCCCACTCACATGAGTGGCACCAAGAAAAAGATATCGTTAGATCATCTAAAGCAGCTAGAGCCGATTCTAGCCATGACTTAGATTCCATTTCTGCAAAGATAGACGCTGTCGAGAGACGAATGGAAAAGATGACTAAGGATATACACTCAATACGAATTAGTTGTGAGCAGTGTGGAGGACCACATTTGACAAAAGATTGTCTCAGTATTGAACTAACAATGGAACAAAGAGAGAATATTTCATACATAAACCAAAGGCCTAGAAATAATTATCAGAATAATTATCAACCGCCAAGACCAATTTACAATCAAAACCAGAATTATAACCGAAATGTTCCATACAACAACCAACAAGGTCCTAGCAATCAACAAGTATCCAATAATACTTACAATCAGCAAAGACCTAATTTTCAAAACAAACCACCACAACAAACCGATGATAAAAAGCCAAATTTATAAGATATGATGACGAAGCTAGTTGAAACTCAAATGTAGTTTTTCACATCTCAAAAACAAACGAATGAACAAAATGCTCAAGCATTTAGAAATCAACAAGCTTCTATTCAAAATTTGGAACAAGAAGTAAGTAACCTAGCAAGGTTAATAGGTGAAAGAAAACCATGAAGTTTACCTAGTGATACAAATGCTAACCCCCGAAATGAAACAGCTAAAGTCATTACCACAAGAAGTGGTACAATACTTAAACCACCTGAAATACCTGTAATTTCTGATGAAGCTATTCCTACTCCACAAGAACCACAACCTGAACAAGATAAGGAAAAAGAACCGGTAGTTGAAAAGATTAATGAAGATAACACAGTTAAGGCAAAACCTTATGTTAAACCATACCAACCACCACTTCCTTACCCGAGTAAAATGAAAAAAGAGAAACTAGAAGCCGAGCAATTCAAATTCTTGGATATGTTTAAATAGATAAATGTAAATCTTCCTTTCATTGATGTGATTTCAGGAATGCCTAGATATGCTAAATTTCTGAAAGATCTAATATCGAATAGAAAGAAAATGGAAGAACTCTCGGCCGTTACTATGAATGCTAATTGTTCAGCAGTGCTGTTGAATAAGATACCAGAAAAACTATCTGATCCAGGAAGTTTCACAATTCCATGTTTTCTGGGTAGTCTTAGTTCAATAGAAGCATTGGCAGATTTAGGTGCTAGTATAAATTTAATGCCGTATTCACTATACACTAAACTAGACCTTGGAGAATTGAAACCAACAAGAATAAGCATACAACTAGCCGATCGATCAATAAAATATCCTAGAGGGATAATGGAGAACATGCTAGTTAAAGTTGGTACTTTAGTATTTCCAATAGATTTTGTTATTCTGGACATGGAAGAAGATTCTCAAGTTCCTCTCATATTAGGAAGACCATTCTTAAACACGGCTAAAGCAATGATAGACGTGTTTGATAAGAAACTGACCCTAAGTATAGAGGACGAAAGTGTTACCTTTTCAGTTGATAGAGCAATGCAACAACCGCAATCTGCAGATGATACATGCTATTATATTCAAACTATAGATTCACATGCAGAATTGTTAGAAGAATTTCCAGAATTACAAGGAACATGAGAATGTTATTTAGGAGAAGGAACTGAACCAATTGATGAAACTGAAATGTTAGCTACACTAATAGCTAATGGATATGAACCAACAACAGAAGAAATTCAAATGCTAAAAGAAGAAGACAGATATCGATATAAATCATCGATAGAAGAACCACTAACATTAGAGTTAAAGCCACTTCCAAACCATTTGGAATACGCTTATTTACATGGTGAATCTGAATTACCTGTAATAATATAGTCTTCTCTTACTGAAAATGAGAAATCACAACTCATTTCTGTGTTGAAAGCTCATAAACCAGCCATTGCATGGAAGATTCATGATATTAAAGGAATAAGTCCTTCGTATTGCACACATAAAATCCTTATGGAAGAAGGTCATAAAACGTATGTGCAACACCAACGAAGACTAAATCCGAATATGCAAGATGTTGTTAAGAAAGAAATTATTAAACTGCTTGATGCAGGATTAATTTATCCAATTTCTGATAGTCCATGGGTAAGCCCAGTTCAATGCGTGCCTAAGAAGGGTGGCATGACTGTCATTACAAATGAGAAAAATGAGCTTATTCCTACTAGGACTGTAACAGGATGGCGTGTATGTATTGATTATAGAAAATTAAATGCCGCCACTAGAAAAGATCACTTTCCCTTACCTTTCATTGATCAAATATTGGAAAGATTAGCCGGAAATAGTTACTATTGTTTTCTTGATGGATTTTCCGGATATTTTCAAATTCCAATAGCACCCGAGGACCAAGAGAAAACCACATTCACGTGCCCTTATGGTACTTTTGCTTACAAACGCATGCCATTTAGACTTTGCAACGCCCCTGCAACCTTTCAAAGGTGCATGATGGCAATTTTTCACGACATGATAGAAGAATGCATGGAAGTTTTCATGGATGACTTTTCAGTCTTCGGTGATACTTTTGAATCATGTTTAGTTAATCTTGAACGAATGCTTATTAGATGCGAACAATCAAATCTAGTACTTAATTGGGAGAAATGCCATTTCATGGTTAAAGAAGGCATCGTTCTTGGTCATAAAATTTCAAAGGAAGGAATTGAAGTGGATAGAGCTAAAGTAGATGTAATTGCTAAACTTCCACATCCCACCAATGTTAGGGGAGTTAGGAGTTTTCTAGGGCATGCCGGTTTTTACCGACGTTTCATAAAAGATTTTTCTAAAATTGCCACTCATATGAATAAAATCCTAGAAAAGGATGCTCCATTCATCTTTTCAGATGAATGTATCAAATCTTTTAATATTCTTAAAGAGAAACTCACTAATGCGCCGATCATGATAACACCAAATTGGAATCTACCATTTGAACTAATGTGCGATGCAAGTGATTTTGCAATGGGAGCCGTTTTAGGACAAAGGATTGAAAAACGATTTCAACCTATATATTATGCTAGTAAGACGTTACAAGGAGCACAAACGAATTACACAACTACTGAAAAAGAACTCCTTGCTATTGTCTTTTCTTTTGACAAATTCCGTTCATATCTCGTTCTAGCTAAAACGGTGGTCTATACCGACCATTCTGCTCTTAGATACCTATTTTTGAAACAAGATGCCAAACCAAGATTAATACGTTGGATCTTACTCTTACAAGAGTTCGATATTGAAATCCGAGATAAAAGAGGAGCAGAAAATCTCGCCGCTGGTCATCTTTCTCGTCTTGAAAATCCTAAATTAGAAGTTCTAAATGAATCGGCCATACAAGACAACTTTCCTGATGAATATCTATTGAAGATAGATTATAATGAAATTCCATGGTTTGCAGACTATGCAAACTACTTAGTATGTGGATTCCTTGAAAAAGGATTATCGTACCAAAAACGAAAGAAATTCTTTAGTGATATAAAACACTATTTCTGGGAAGATCCACATCTGTTTAAAAGTTGTCCAGATGGAATAATACGCCGATGTGTATTCGGAGATGAAGCTAGTAAAATCTTAAACCATTGTCACACAGGACCAACAGGAGGGCATTATGGGCCTCAACTCACAGCAAGAAAAGTTTACGATGCTGGATTCTATTTGGCCTACAATTTTCAAAGACGCACACCTTCTTTGTAAATCCTGTGATGCTTGTCAAAGGGCCGGAAAAATAAGTCAACGTGATGAAATGCCACAAAATGTCATTCAAGTATGTGAAGTATTTGACATTTGGGGTATTGACTTTATGGGTCCATTTCCAAAATCTCATAATAATCTCTACATTCTCGTAGCCATTGATTATGTATCTAAATGGGCGGAAGCACAAGCTCTCCCAACTAACGATGCACGAGTTGTAGTCAACTTTTTAAAACATCTTTTTACAAGGTTTGGAACACCGAAAGCTTTAATAAGTGATCGGGTTACTCATTTCTGTAATAATCAACTTGAGAAAGTTCTTAAAAGATATGGAGTAACTCATAAAATCTCCACTGCATATCATCCACAAACAAGTGGACAAGTTGAAAATACCAACCGAGCTTTAAAACGTATTCTAGAGAAAACCGTAGGATCAAATCCGAAGGAATGGTCCATAAAATTGGAGGATGCACTCTGGGCTTTTAGAACAGTCTACAAAACTCCAATTGAAACTACACCTTTTAGACTCGTTTATGGAAAAGCATGTCATCTTCCAGTAGAAATTGAACACAAAGCATTTTGGGCTTTGAAGACATGTAATCTTGACTTACATGAAGCTGGACGTCTACGATTAAGTCAATTAAACGAATTAGAAGAATTAAGACATGAAGCATACGAAAATTCGTTAATCTATAAAGAAAGAACGAAGAAATGGCATGATAAAAGAATCAGAAGTTCAAAAGAATTTAAATAAGGAGACAGAGTTCTTCTTTTCAATTCACGATTCAAGCTATTTCCTGGAAAATTGAAATCAAGATGGTCTGGACTATTCATAGTCAAAAGAGTTTTCCCATACGGAACGATAGAATTAATAAATTCAAATGGGATTGAATTTAAAGTTAATGGTCACAGAGTTAAACATTACATAGATAGTCCGATGGAAGTTGACAATGATGTTAATCACAATTTTAACACCACAGCTAACTAAGTGTGGGGAGAATCAAGTCTTTAAAGGATAATATGTATTTCTGTTAGAGTTAGATTTTCTGTTTTCGTGTAGTTCTCGAAAATGGAACCCGAATGGTCTTTCCCTAGCAGACCCTAAAAAACTAGTCTTCTTCCCCCATTCTGAATTTTTATTTTTTTTAGGTTTTAACGAAATGAAGACTTCCTGTGAACTAAACCATGGTCTAATGCTACACGCTTTGATCACTAAACGTAATAATGACACACTTCCAAGTGAAATAGTATCATTAATCAGAGGTAAATTGGACGGAGTAAGAAAAGAATCCAGATGCGAAGATAATAAGTTACAATTTGGTAAAGGAAAATCAAAATCCGCAGCGAAAAGAAGAGCACGACACCTTGAAAAATGTCACAAATGCGGAAAATGGTCACACGAAGGTAAATGTTCAAATAATCAAACCTATTCAAATACCGAATTTGTTACTTTATGCAGAGATGGACCGTTCATATGTTTAGAAGAAAAAACGTTAAATGCTCGAGGTTACGCCTATGTAGCCATGGAAAATCAATTAGTCCGACTATCTTATGAGTGGGCTAGAGCATATCACTAAGAAATCTATTTCACAGGTAAGTTTGTACAGTTTTTATTTTTATTTTTATTTTTAACCTTTTGATAATAAACGCTAATTTGTTCTCTATAAAGTATTAAATTGGTATTCAATGAAATTAGGTCTTGCGACCGAAATTATTGATATCATACAAAAATTTATTACATCACTGCGAAATTTAACGTTTATTCTTAAGGTATAAATATCTTTAATCAATCAACCCAAAATATTTCAAAAATTCGTCATGAGTTAAATTAGGTCATGGAACCGAAATTACTTTACCGAAAAGAGGGGCGCATATTTTTGATAATATTTGATTGATTAAAGTGGGATAAAAGCCAAAAAGATTTTTAATTTTATTTTTACCATGTTTTAAAATTAATATATAAAATTTAAAATAATATTGTAAACTTTTTAAATTAATATATTTAAAATTGTAAATATTTGAAAAATTGATATTTTTAATATAATTTTGTATGTATAAAAACAAAAATATAATATAAGTTTGGTGTGAATTTATAATATGAATTTTTAATTAAGTTTGGTGTGAATTTTTAATTTTATGCATTTTAAATTTAAGTTTGGTGTGAATTGAAAAACAAAAATTTACTTTATTTCGCTAAGTTAAAAATATGATTTTTAAAATTCGTCGTGAGTTGAAGACTAGTTCGTTGAACCTAAATTGCTTTACTCGAGGGAGGGACGAGAACTTTTATTATCATTATTTTTAATCTTATTGAATTAAAGTATGCCAAAAACATTAAAAAAACTCAAAAATCTTTGCTTTTAATACCGCGCTTTAAATAGACAAATTTTAAAATTTTGTCGAGGGACGGACTAGGACATCGTTCCGAAACGACCTCGTCCTAAATAACAAGGGAAACAAAATTTTAGAATTAATTAATTAATTGTTTTATAAGTTAAGGTTTTTATAAAAAAAAAAAAATACAAACACCGCGACTCGCGGAGTTTGTAAAAGGAAAACACCGCGACTCGCGGAGTTCTAAAATTCCAGAAAAAAATAAAACGGATCAGCAGACCAGTCCCTTCCCCATTTTCATTATTTTTCAGCGAAAAAACACACACAAACACTCCCAAAATCGAATTTTTTCACCAAAAATCATCACATTTTTCACAAAAATCATGTTGAGAAGGATGCTATCAAGGAATTACTTAAGGAAAACGGTAAATTTCTACACCTAAACACCACTTAATCCAAAAATTAGTGTTCTTGAACAAATTTATACCCAATTCAATTTTGATGCTTTTTAGTGTAATTATGCTAAAATTACTTGTGTATTATGCTTGTATAACCTAGATTGATGCTATTTAACATGATTAGAAGCCTTAAACTTCAAATTTTGAGTAATCTAGGGTTTGTGTTCTTGAGCAAAATTGGGGCTTTTTGATATAAACAGGTTATGGCCAATTTTTGTCATGAATTATTGCTAAATTAAGTAGTGTAACATGTTTAGGTAGTTAAATGATCCAAACTTTGAGCCTAAACATGATTTTTGAGAATTAAAGTGGACTTTTTCAAGTCTAAAATTCGTGAACTTGATTTTTGAGAGACAATGCCATTTGAAACTTATTTAATTGCTAATAATGATTATTTTGACATGTTATTTAAGTTGAATGCTTATGAACTTGGTGAACATTTTCGTATATGCTTATTTGAAAAAGTGTAGATTTGATAAAAATATGAAAATGAGCATAAGTTTGATATAAATTGAACATGTCATTGTAATTATTTTGATTGATGATTTTGCTGACACTAATGCATATTTGGATGCACAAAAATTGTGTTTGATGTGTTTTGCAGACTGAAAAGGGTGAATCTTCATCCCAAGCTCGCATTGCTCCTCCTGAGAATGCGGAACAACAAGATGTTGATAACTATTACAAACAAGATATACCTCATCCAGTTATGACATTTTCAGATATGCACGTGGAAGATTTGCACCCGAACTTGAGATTAGACAGACGTTGGATAGATTATCCAAAATACCAAAGGAGATTGCACACTCTTCATTCTAAAGCTGTTGAAGTACCTAGGGTAATAGAATGGGAACTGTTAGAAGCCGTAGGATTGGCCGAACGGATTAGAGAATTACTTACACAGAGGTATGATAATTCTACTTTTAACGATTGGGTACGATTATTCAACATGCGTAGACCTGTATATAAAGTATGGTGTGAAGAATTATTGTGTAGTATAGAAATAAATGATCGGGTAGCTAGTTTAACCGATAGAACTTTTATTAGATTTTTGTTAGGAGGTTCGATGCGCCACATGTCTCTACTAGACATGGCTCAGGCCTTACGTATATATACGCCTGAGGATCTGCCGATTGTCGAGGGTTGATATTAAATGGTAGGAAGATTGATGAAAATTTTGATACGCATGGTGTATGGAGTCAAATGACTAGCCATCACCGATTTAAAAGGGGAAATTACTCTTATCTTGATATTGATAGAGCTGAATTAAGAGTAATTCACAGGTTTCTAGCGAACTCGATTACACAGCGAGGTAAAAATAAGGAAAAGGTAAATGAGCAAGATTTATTTTACCACATATGTATTCGAGACCCACAAAGCGTTGTAAGTATACCTTATTGTGTGGGTTATTATTTATCAGCTATGGTTAGGGGGATGAGACCGCACAGTATAATAGGAGGTGGTATATTTATTACATTAATTGCTGAGTATCTCGATGTGGATATAAGTCGGGGGGATTATTAATCGAAGAACCAGAACCCCACGATACAATTGGTTTAAATGTATATCATGGTGCTAAGGTTTTGAAGAGGTGAAATAACGCCGCAGTACAATATAATGGAAGACATCCACAGGTTGAAAGAAATCAACAGCCAGGTAATGTGGGAGGGGGAAATGAAATGACAGAAATGCATAGGTTTATAGCTTCACAAGAGTATGAAAATGCTAGACATCGAGCATTTGAAGATTGACAAGTTCATCAAAACCATATCATAGCACATTGCCAACATATAGGTAGAAACTATATTCCTACTCCAAAGCCCGTATTTCCTCCCTGGTCTATAGAGATCCAACCATCGTATCCTACTTATAACCCAGCTGAAGCATTTTATAACACATACGGTTATGCATGGAACCCCTACTGGTATCAGTATCAACCCTAGTTTATTTAGTTTTATTTATTTTTGTAATGTTACTACATTTAACACTTATGTTGATATTGTAATAGTTTTTATAATTTTCTAACTTTTATTATTAGATTTTAATAATTTTTGAATGTGGGGTAATATACCAAACTTCAAAAATATGTATATATGTTGCAGTTTATCTTATGTACACAACAGGGTAAAACAACGCATTTTCAAAGACTGGCATTAAGTTCAGCAAAAGCTATTAATTTTGACGACAAGATGAAAAATAAATGTGATGTAAAAACAAGACGGAATGAACAAATGATGTGCACCATTTATCATTCAACATAAATAACAATATGTTTGGAAACTTTGATAAAATTTAATCATTTTTCTACGCTAATAACCCTCAATAATTTAAATTGTTACTGATTTCTTGCAAATGAGGGCATTGCAAGATCTTAAGTGTGGGAAGGGGTTAAATTCTTTCGGATTTTAAAATTTTTACTTTATACACTTGGTTACCATTAAAAATACTAGTAACGCAGTAGTTGTATTAGAATCTAGTGCTCTCTGATAATAAAGAACAGCCCTAGTCTTATATACTGACTACCCAATTCTAGTAAAAATTTTCAACTAAATGAATTCAAAATCATGTTTATACATATTTATGAACGATGAAAACTAGGTGTTAACACCGAAATTGTCGTTACCTTGGAAAGGACAAAAATTGAGAAACAAACCAAAATGTTAAAATTCATTTAAAATGGAATAAAGGACAATAAAAAGGAAAATAAAAGCCAAGTGTGAAAAAATTTACCAAGTTATTTTAAACATATGTCACATATTTCTGTAACAAATAATTAAAGATACTTTTGCTTTGGACTAAACTAAACAGTTTTACCCGGTTTACTGTAAGAAAGATGGATCTACACGATGAATCAATTCCATCATTAAAAGGAAGTAAAGTCTTCCGAAAAAGACACGCGCTTCTTGATTTAGGTCATGAAGTTGTCATTCAGACCAGCTGTAGGTTGACGAAAAATCTAGAAAAGTCATCACTAAAATCAGCAGGAAATCCACGAACCACAGCATCAAACAGGGTCGCCAAGTGGTCAGACTTATCCTAACCATGAGAGGATCTGTCTCGTACAATGGTGGGGCACCGTGCAAATTAGCTTGATAAGACTAATGAATCAGATCCCCAGAAAGGATAATCTCTTTAAAGATCAAAAATCAGCTTTTAAGACTGATATTACTCAATCCTAGAGATTGACCTTAAAGATTGAGAATTACAAACTCATAGAATTCAATGATATCTAAACTCGAGCTTGAACGAGAAAATATTTTGATCAAATTAAAACCGATTTGTTTTCTGAAAACCTATTTTCAATGCCTTCATTACCATTGAACGTAAAATCCTAGGAATTCACCTGGAATTCATTAGGTCACCTGAACCAAATCGGGTGTCAACCGTAAGAACGGTGGTTGCATAGTATGGTCAAAGACAGGACCTTGTGCCAGACCGAAAAATTATAAGGGTGAGCTTTACTATTGCTCCTACCAAGGATAGTAATTGCGTCCGACACGTTATAGACCATAATTAAAAGCATGTCAGGGGACATTGCCTTAACAGTTCTTGTTCATCGCTTTCCTTTACAACCGGACGGTAGTTTACCGAAAGGTAATATACGGAACAAGTAAACTGGATGTGTGCTTTCTGATACAGGGATAGCAGTGGATTACACGAGCCTAAAAGTTTTAGCCAAAATATTGATCCACAAATATATTTTGCAACACCGATGGTGGATCAAATAAGAAAACTTGTCTAGGGTAAAATCTAGCATGAATTTTCAAAAGATCAAATGTTTTCATAAAGATCCAATTTCGTTAATGGATCTAAATTTTCATAAGTCATGTGAGACTGTAAACCACATTGATACTACCATTGTTCATACCGCCGTATTAAAATCACTGACGTACAAAGTGTGAAGAATAAAGAAGTGATTCAAGTATTTGTATTTCAAGACTATATTGCTTGAGGACAAGCAACGCTCAAGTATGGAAATATTTGATAATGCTAAAAACGAACATATATTTCATAGCATTATTCCTCAAGAAAGACAAGCTTTTAGTTGCAATTGTCCTATTTACAAGTGATATTCGGTTAAATAATAAAAGGTGAAGACAAAAGATAGATTCGACGAATTAAAGACGTAAACGACCAAAAAGCTCAAAAGTACAAAATACAATCAAAGAGGTTCCAATTATTGATAAGAAACGTCTCAGAATTACAAGAGTACAAGATTCAAAACGCAAAGTACAAGATATAAAATAGTACGCAAGGACATTCGAAAATCCGGAACCGGGACCAGAGTCAACTCTCAACGCTCGAAGCAACGGACTAAAAATTACAAGTTAACTATGTATATAAATATAATATAATATATAATTAATTATATAAATTAAATATATATTATATTTATATATTAAAACCGTCGGCAAGAAAGGTTCCAAAATGAGATGAGCTGTAGAAACAAACTCCGCGAGTTGCGGAGTTTGAAGGCCAAAAAGGCCGCGACTCGCGGAGACACCCTGGACAAAAATGCCTATAAAAGCCAGCGCATTTTGAATGTAAAATATATCAATCTCTCTATCATCATACGTAATATTTTATGCTTTTATTAAAGTAAGTTTATTTTAATTTTAATTTTAATTTTAATTTTAATTTTAATTTTAATTTCTAATAATAAGGGTATGTTAGCGAATGTTGTAAGGGTGTAAGTCGAAATTCTGTCCGTGTAACGCTACGCTATTTTTAATCATTGTAAGTTATGTTCAACCTTTTTAATTTAATGTCTCGTAGCTATGTTATTATTATGCTTATTTAAATCAAAGTAATCATGATGTTGGGCTAAAAATATTAAAATTGGGTAATTGGGCTTTGTACCATAATTGGGGTTTGGACAAAAGAACGACACTTGTGGAAATTAGACTATGGGCTATTAATGGGCTTTATATTTGTTTAAATAAATGATAGTTTGTTAATTTTAATATAAAGATTTACAATTGGATGTCCCTATAAATAACCATATACACTCGATCGGACACTATGGGCGGGGTATTTATATGTACGAATAATCGTTCATTTAACCGGATACGGAAATGGATTAATAGTCTATGGAATTATTAAAACAGGGGTGAAATTATGTACAAGGACACTTGGCATAATTGATAACAAAGTATTAAAACCTTGGGTTACACACAGTCGATATCCTGGTGTAATTATTAAACAAAGTAATAAAACCTTGTTACAGTTTAAGTCCCCAATTAGTTGGAATATTTAACTTCGGGTATAAGGATAATTTGACGAGGACACTCGCATTTTATATTTATGACTGATGGACTGTTATGGACAAAAACCAGACGGACATATTAAATAATCCAGGACAAAGGACAATTAACCCATGGGCATAAAACTAAAATCAACACGTCAAACATCATGATTACGGAAGTTTAAATAAGCATAATTCTTTTATTTCATATTTAATTTCCTTTATTTTATATTTAATTGCACTTCTAATTATCGTACTTTTTATTTATTGTTATTTAATTGCACTTTTAATTATCGTACTTTTATCGCAATTTTATTTTATCGAACTTTTATTTATCGCAATTTCCTTATCGTTATTTACTTTACGCTTTAAATTAAGTTATATTTATTTTTATTATTCTACATTAGATTTTACCTGTGACTAAAGTTTTTAAAATCGACAAACCGGTCAATAAACGGTAAAAACCCCCTTTTTATAATAATAATATTATATATATATATATATTTGTATCTTTATAAATTAAAACTAATATAGCGTTAAGCTTTGGTTAAAGATTTTTCCCTGTGGAACGAACCGGACTTACTAAAAACTACACTACTGTACGATTAGGTACACTGCCTATAAGTGTTGTAGCAAGGTTTAAGTATATCCATTCTATAAATAAATAAATATCTTGTGTAAAATTGTAGCATATTTAATAGTATTTTCTTGTAAAATTTAATAGTATTTTATACCCCTTAGTTTTAACATCAAGTATTTTGAACATACTTTGATATATATGTACATATTTGTTATAGGTTCGTGAATCGACCAGTGGCCAAGTCTTACTTCCCGACGAAGTAAAAATCTGTGAAAGTGAGTTATAGTCCCACTTTTAAAATCTAATATTTTGGGATGAGAATACATGCAGTTTTATAAATGTTTTACGAAATAGACACAAGTAATTGAAACTATATTATATGGGTGAATGATCGAAGCCGAATATGCCCCTTTTGCTTGGTAACCTAAGAATTAGTAAACCGATCTACTAATTGACGCGAATCCTAAAGATAGATCTATTTGGCCTAACGAACCCCATCCAAAGTACCGGATGCTTTAGTACTTCGATGTTGTTTTTATCATGTCCGAAGGATTTCCCGGAATGATAGGGGATATTCTTATATGCATCTTGTTAATGTCGGTTACCAGGTGTTCACCATATGAATGAATTTTATCTCTATGTATGGGATGTATATTGAAATATGAAATCTTGTGGTCTATTATTATTATGATTTGATAATATATAGGTTAAACCTATAACTCAATAACATTTTTGTTGATGTTTTAAGCATGTTTATTCTCAGGTGATTATTAAGAGCTTCTGCTGTTGCATAATAAAATAAGGACAAAATTTGGAGTCCATGCTTGTATGATATTATGTAAAAACTGCATTCAAGAAACTTATTTTTGATGTAATATATTCTTATTGTAAACCATTATGCAATAGTCGTGTGTAAACGGTATATTTAGATTATCATTACTTGATAATCTACGTAATGTTTTTTAAACCTTTATCGATAAAATAAAGGTTACGGTTGTTTTAAAAATGAATGCAGTCTTTGAAAAATGTCTCATATAGAGGTCAAAACCTCGCGACGAAATCAATTAATATGGAACGTTTATAATCAATATGAACGGGACATTTCAGTTGGTATCCGAGCGTTGGTCTTAGAGAACCAGAAAATTGCATTAGTGTGTCTTACCGAGTTTGTTAGGATGCATTAGTGAGTCTGAACTTCGACCGTGTTTTTCTTCAAAAACGATTGCTTAACATTTTTTTTTGTTGGAAACTATATATTATTAACATGTAAATATTATGTGATATATTAATCTATTAACATGTTTGATATTGTGTGATAGATGTCTACCTCTAGTACAAATCCCATTGATTCACCTAATAATAATGAAGAGTCGAATATATTTTGGGAAGATTCACAAATTCCGGAAGAGGAACCGGAAGAGGAGGAACCGGAAGAAGAGGAACCAGAAGAGGAGGAATCGGAAGAGGAGGAACCAGAAGAAGAAGAGGTTCCGGAGGAAGAAATATTGATACCTATAGTAAATCGATTAAATAAAAGAAAATCCTCAACCAACGGTCCAAAGTTAATAATGGTCAATGGTGTTTCCGCCAAGGAAGCAAAATATTGGGAAGATTACCAATTTTCCGATGAATCAGATCCCGATGAGGATTCCGATGATGTTATAGAAATTACCTCGACCCAATTTAATAAAGCGAAAGAAAATAATAAGGGAAAAGGTATAAAAATAGAGAAACCCGATTCCAACCCCGATGAACTTTATATGTATCGGCAACATCCGTATTTTCTAAAATGTAACAATGACCCAGGAACCTCTAAACCACCAGGTTTTTCTAAACCATTATGGAAAACGACGGCTCGTATTAGAGGAACACCATATATTCCTAGAAAATTAGGAAAACAAACCAAGTCCGAAGAAGAAGAAACTAGTTATTCAGATTAGAGGGTTGTAATCATGTTGTGTATTTTATGTATTGTAGTGTGCTTATACTTTTATGTTCTATGTAAAAATTGCTTGTATTGTTTGTTAATTATCTTTTACGAATCTAATCCTTTTCTATTTTACAGTATAAAAACAAAATGGACGTTAAGGGTAGACAACCGAATATTTTAGAAGATCTACTAGAGGATATGATTGAGGAAATCTTGTCTAGAGTCGGTCAGAATTCATCAGCACAATTAATTATGGCAAAATTAACTTGTCAAACATTTGAAAGACTTTCCAGAAATGCCTTAGTTTATAAAAGGTTTTCCTTTGATAGGTGGGGTATATCACATTGGGGAGACCGTAAGTTACGCCGTGTTTTCTTTAATGCGTTAAATGCGGGGAACCCAAATGCAATTTTACGCTACGGGTTAAGAACCTATTTTGATTCAACATATCCCAACATAGGATTTCGTGAATTAGAAAGAGCTTCTAACATGCAACATAAAGAAGCACGTTATGCTTATGGGTTAATGATGTTCGCTTCTTACCAAAGTGAGAAAAAGAACATCGGATTGCAACTTTTAAATAAAACCTTCCCACAAGTGGCGGATTCAGTAGTTGGGGTGAGAAACAAGGTTTTTAGATTATTACTGGGCTGTTGGACATTACGAAACCCTCGTCCTCTTGACGACATTACAACATGCTGCCTAGCCAATGGTCATAACAGTTATTTTCCGCAAGACCAAGGATGGGAAGTCGTCTTAGTGAAACCAGAATGCATGACTTGTTTCTGGACTTATGAATTACGTGTCTTTATTTCCTTTGCTGAACAACTTACGTATTAACTAGGTTTATCTTCAAAACTATCCTGCATCAAAGTGTACTATATTTCATGTTATATGTAATATAGCAAAGTTGTAAGTTTGAAGAATATTTGTATGTGATATATTATTATAATCAGTTTTTCATATGGAATTGTAGTAGTTGAATTGTATATTAGCTACTAAGTATGTGAAATGTCCCGTTCTTATTGATTAAAAACGTTCCATATTAATTGATTTCGTTGCGGGGTTTTGACCTCTATATGAGACGTTTTTCAAAGACTGCATTCATTTTAAAACAAACCATAACCTTTATTTCATCAATAAAGGTTTAAAAAGCTTTACGTAGATTATCAAATAATGATAATCTAAAATATCCTGTTTACACACGACCATTACATAATGGTTTACAGTACAAATATGTTACAATGAAATAAGTTTCTTGAATGCAGTTTTTACACAATATCATATAAGCATGGACTCCAAATCTCGTCCTTATTTAAGTATGCGACAGCGGAAGCTCTTAATAATCACCTGAGAATAAACATGCTTATAACGTCAACAAAAATGTTGGTGAGTTATAGGTTTAACCTATATATTATCAAATCATAATAATAGACCACAAGATTTCATATTTCAATACACATCCCATACATAGAGATAAAAATCATTCCTATGGTGAACACCTGGTAACCGACATTAACAAGATGCATATTTAAGAATATCCCCATCATTCCGGGACACCCTTCGGATATGATATAAATTTCGAAGTACTAAAGCATCCGGTACTTTGGATGGGGTTTGTTAGGCCCAATAGATCTATCTTTAGGATTCGCGTCAATTAGGGTGTCTGTTCCCTAATTCTTAGATTACCAGACTTAATAAAAAGGGGCATATTCGATTTCGATAATTCAACCATAGAATGTAGTTTCACGTACTTGTGTCTATTTTGTAAATCATTTATAAAACCTGCATGTATTCTCATCCCAAAAATATTAGATTTTAAAAGTGGGACTATAACTCACTTTCACAGATTTTTTACTTCGTCGGGAAGTAAGACTTAGCCACTGGTCGATTCACAAACCTATAACAAATATGTACATATATATCAAAGTATGTTCAAAATATATTTACAACACTTTTAATACATTTTGATGTTTTAAGTTTATTAAGTCAGCTGTCCTCGTTAGTAACCTACAACTAGTTGTTCACAGTTAGATGTACAAAAATAAATCGATATATATTATCTTGAATCAATCCACGACCCAGTGTATACATATCTCAGAATTGATCACAACTCAAACTATATATATATTTTGGAATCAACCTCAACCCTGTATAGCTAACTCCAACATTCACATATAGAGTGTCTATGGTTGTTCCGCAATATATATATAGATGGGTCGACATGATAGGTCGAAACATTGTATACGTGTCAATGGTATCTCAAGATTACATAATATACAATATAAGTTGATTAGGTTATGGTTGGAATAGATTTATTACTAACTTTCACGTAGGTAAAATGAGTAGTTTTTATCAATCTTGTTTTACTCGCCATTTCTTCGTTTCTAATCCGTTTTGAGTGATTCCAGTGGCCACGGTTTTGTATTGAACTTAACTTTATGAATCCAAATAGAAAAAGTATAAGTTTTTAGTCAAAAATACAAGTTACAAGTCGTTTTTGAAAGAGGTAGTCATTTCCGTCGAAAGAACGACATCTTGATGACCATTTTGAAAAACATACTTTCACTTTGAGTTTAACCATGATTTTTGGATATAGTTTCATGTTCATAATAAAAATCATTTTTCCATAAGTATAGCTTTTAAATCAAAGTTCTTCTTAGCTTTTAATTATCCCAACCAAAACAGCCCCCGGTTTTACTACGACGGCGTATATCCAGTTTTATGGTGTTTATCGTGTTTCCGGGTTTTAAATCATTAAGTTAGCATATCATATAGATATAGAACATGTGTTTAGTTGATTTTAAAAGTCTATTTAGAAGGATTAACTTTATTTGCAAACAAGTTTAGAATTAACTAAAATATGTTCTAGTGATTACAAGTTTAATAACGTTGAATAAGACAACTTTTTATGTATGAATCGAATGAAGTTATGAACATCATTACTACCTCAAGTTCCTTGGATAAACCTATTGGAAATGAGAAAAATAGATCTAGCTTCAAAGGATCCTTGGATGGCTTGAAAGTTCTTGAAGCAGAATCATGACACGAAAACAATTTCAAGTAAGATCATCACTTGAAATAAGATTGTTATAGTTATAGAAATTGAACCAAAGTTTGAATATGATTATTACCTTGTATTAGAATGATAACCTACTGTAATAAACAAAGATTGCTTGAGGTTGGATGATCACCTTACAAGATTGGAAGTGAGCTAGCAAACTTGAAAGTATTCTTGATTTTATGAAACTAGAACTTGTAGAATTTATGAAGAACACTTAGAACTTGAAGATAGAACTTGAGAGAGATCAATTAGATGAAGAAAATTGAAGAATGAAAGTGTTTGTAGGTGTTTTTGGTGGTTGGTGTATGGATTAGATATAAAGGATATGTAATTTTGTTTTCATGTAAATAAGTCATGAATGATTACTCATATTTTTGTAATTTTATGAGATATTTCATGCTAGTTGCCAAATGATGGTTCCCACATGTGTTAGGTGACTCACATGGGCTTCTAAGAGCTGATCATTGGAGTGTATATACCAATAGTACATACATCTAAAAGCTGTGTATTGTACGAGTACGAATACGGGAGCATACGAGTAGAATTGTTGATGAAACTGAACGAGGATGTAATTGTAAGCATTTTTCTTAAGTAGAAGTATTTTGATAAGTGTCTTGAAGTCTTTCAAAAGTGTATGAATACATATTAAAATACTACATGTATATACATTTTAACTGAGTCGTTAAGTCATCGTTAGTCGTTACATGTAAGTGTTGTTTTGAAACCTTTAAGTTAACGATCTTGTTAAATGTTGTTAACCCAATGTTTATAATATCAAATGAGATTTTAAATTATTATATTATCATGATATTATGATGTATGAATATCTCTTAATATGATATATATACATTAAATGTCGTTACAACGATAATCGTTACATATATGTCTCGTTTCAAAATCATTAAGTTAGTAGTCTTGTTTTTACATATGTAGTTCATTGTTAATATACTTAATGATATGTTTACTTATCATAATATCATGTTAACTATATATATATCCATATATATGTCATCATATAGTTTTACAAGTTTTAACGTTCGTGAATCACCGGTCAACTTGGGTGGTCAATTATCTATATGAAACCTATTTCAATTAATCAAGTCTTAACAAGTTTGATTGCTTAACACATTGGAAACATTTAGTCATGTAAATATCAATCTCAATTAATATATATAAATATGGAAAAGTTCGGGTCACTACAGTACCTACCCGTTAAATAAATTTCGTCCCGAAATTTTAAGCTGTTGAAGGTGTTGACGAATCTTCTGAAAATAGATGCGGGTATTTCTTCTTCATCTGATCTTCATGCTCCCATGTGAACTCGGGTCCTCTACGAGCATTCCATCGAACCTTAACAATCGGTATCTTGTTTTGCTTAAGTCTCTTAACCTCACGATCCGTTATTTCGACGGGTTCTTCAATGAATTAAAGTTTTTCATTGATTTGGATTTCGTCCAACGGAATAGTGAGATCTTCTTTAGCAAAACATTTCTTCAAATTCGAGACGTGGAAAGTGTTATGTACAGCCACGAGTTGTTGAGGTAGCTCCAGTTGGTAAGCTACTGGTCCGACACGATCTATAATCTTGAATGGTCCAATGTACCTTGGATTTAGTTTCCCCCGTTTACCAAATCGAACAACGCCTTTCCAAGGTGAAACCTTAAGCATGACCATTTCTCCAATTTCATACTCTATATCTTTTCTTTTACTGTCTGCGTAGCTCTTTTATCGACTCTGGGCGGTTTTCAATAGTTGTTGAATTTGGATGATTTTCTCGGTAGTTTCTTGTATTATCTCCGGACCCGTAATCTGTCTATCCCCCACTTCACTCCAATAAATCAGAGACCTGCACTTTCTACCATAAAGTGCTTCAAACGGTGCCATCTCAATGCTTGAATGGTAGCTGTTGTTGTAGGAAAATTCTGCTAACGGTAGACCTCGATCCCAACTGTTTCCAAAATCAATAACACATGCTCGTAGCATGTCTTCAAGCGTTTGTATCGTCCTTTCACTTTGCCCATCAGTTTGTGGATGATAGGCAGTACTCATGTCTAGACGAGTTCCTAATGCTTGCTGTAATGTCTGCCAGAATCTTGAAATAAATCTGCCATCCCTATCAGAGATAATAGAGATTGGTATTCCATGTCTGGAGACGACTTCCTTCAAATACAGTTGTGCTAACTTCTCCATCTTGTCATCTTCTCTTATTGGTAGGAAGTGTGCTGATTTGGTGAGACGATCAACTATTACCCAAATAGTATCAAAACCACTTGCAGTCCTTGGAAATTTAGTGATGAAATCTATGGTAATGTTTTCCCATTTCCATTCCGGGATTTCGGGTTGTTGAAGTAGACCTGATGGTTTCTGATGCTCAGCTTTGACCTTAGAACACGTCAAACATTCTCCTACGTATTTAGCAACATCGGCTTTCATACCCGGCCACCAAAAATGTTTCTTGAGATCCTTGTACATCTTCTCCGTTCCAGGATGTATTGAGTATCTGCTTTTATGAGCTTCTCTAAGTACCATTTCTCTCATATCTCCAAATTTTGGTACCCAAATCCTTTCAGCCCTATACCGGGTTCCGTCTTCCCGAATATTAAGATGCTTCTCCGATCCTTTGGGTATTTCAACCTTTAAATTTTCCTCTTTTAGAACTCCTTGTTGCGCCTCCTTTATTTGAGTAGTAAGGTTATTGTGAATCATTATATTCATAGATTTTACTCGAATGGGTTCTCTGTCCTTCCTGCTCAAGGCGTCGGCTACCACATTTGCCTTCCCCGGGTGGTAACGAATCTCAAAGTCGTAATCATTCAACAATTCAATCCACCTACGCTGCCTCATATTCAGTTGTTTCTGATTAAATATGTGCTGAAGACTTTTGTGGTCGGTATATATAATACTTTTGACCCCATATAAGTAGTGCCTCCAAGTCTTTAATGCAAAAACAACCGCGCCTAATTCCAAATCATGCGTCGTATAATTTTGTTCGTGAATCTTAAATTGTCTAGACGCATAAGCAATCACCTTCTTTCGTTGCATTAATATACAACCGAGACCTTGCTTTGATGCGTCACAATAAATCACAAAATCATAATTCCCTTCAGGCAATGACAATATAGGTACCGTAGTTAGCTTTTTCTTCAATAACTGAAACGCTTTCTCTTGTTCATCCTTCCATTCAAATTTCTTCCCTTTATGCGTTAATGCAGTCAAGGTTTTGCTATTCTGGAAAAGTCTTGGATGAACCTTCTGTAGTAACCAGCTAGTCCTAAAAACTGGCGTATATGTTTCGAAGTTTTTGGGGTTTCCCACTTTTCAACAGTTTCGATCTTTACCGGGTCTACCTGGATACCTTCTTTGTTCACTATGTGACCGAGGAATTGAACTTCTTCCAACCAAAATGCACACTTTGAGAACTTAGCGTACAGTTTTTCTTTCCTCAATACTTCTAGCACTTTTCTCAAATGTTCTTCGTGCTCTTGATCATTCTTTGAGTAAATAAGTATGTCATCGATGAAAACAATGACAAACTTGTCAAGATATGGCCCACACACTCGGTTCATGAGGTCTATGAACATAGCTGGTGAAATGCCCCGTCCTAATCCATCCGGACGAAGTCCATATTGATTATAAACGATTCATAATAGTTGATTACATCGCGAGGTACTTGACCTCTAAATGATACATTTTACAAACATTGCATTCGTTTTTAAAAGACAACTTTCATTACATCAAAAGTTGACAGGTATGCATACCATTTCATAATATCCAACTATAAATGACCTAATCTGTCATTTACTTAATAATCTCTAATGAACTTCAATGACTCGAATGCAACGTCTTTTGAAATATGTCATGAATGACTTCAAGTAATATCCTTAAAATGATCTAATGCACAGCGAAAGATTTCTTTCAAACCTGAGAATAAACATGCTTTCAAGTGTCAACCAAAAGGTTGGTGAGTTCATTAGTTTTTAGTAATCATTTCATTTTCATCATTTTAATAGACCACAAGATTTTAAATATTATAAATCGTGCAGAAGTCCCATTCCAACTGCACAAAAAAATATCTTTCATATGAAGAACACCTGGTGAGGATTCAAAATATAATAGTAACCATCTGTGCCGGTCTTTCACCCCACGGCTGAATACATGTGCCTTCAAAATATAGAACCTCTGTGCCGGTCTTTACACCCCACGGCTGAACACATGTTTATAAAATATAGGACAACCGGTGCCAAAATGTCATAAATAATAAACCATCCACCCGGCTCGGGAGCTCATACGCTCTAACGGAAACCGGGGGCTAATGCGTGGCATAATAATCAACCCCAATCCCAGATAATTCTATCATAGAATGCAGTTAAGGTACTTGTGTCTATTGTGTCAAACATTTATAAAAGCGCATGTATTCTCAGTCCCAAAAATGTAAAGAGTAAAAAGGGAATCAAATGAAACTCACGCATATAAATATTGTAAAACAGTTAATAAAACAGTGCATGTATTCTCAGCCCAAAAATATAATGAGTAAAAGGGAGCAAATGAAACTCACGAATATAAAAAATAGTAAAACAGTTAATAAAGCATTTGCATGTATTCTCAGCTCAAAAACGTAAAGAGTAAAAAGAGCAAATGAAACTCACGCATATAAATATTGTAAAACAGTTAATAAAACAGTGCATGTATTCTCAGCCCAAAAATATAATGAGTAAAAGGGAGCAAATGAAACTCACCTAATGTATTTTGTAGTAAAAATACATATAATGATATTGAACAACTGAACAATGCAGGGTTGACCTCGGATTCACGAACCTATACCAAGTATGTATATTAACACCTATACTTGTAATCGGGTAAATTCATATATTATATCTTAAATTATATATCTTATATATTTAGTTTGTATATAATTAAAATAGTTAATATTTATATAGTTTAATATTATATTTAAAAATCAATAATTTTTTGTATGTAAATATTTATATAGGTAATCTTAATATATATATTTACATGTAATATTATGGTAATTGTAATATATCTACTCTTATATAGAAAATATAGAAAATATTTATTTGTTATAATAATATTGTTAATATAAAAGTAGTAATTCTAATAAACTATTAATAATAATAATAATAATAATAATAATAATAATAATAAAAAATAATAATAATAATAATAATAATAATAATAATAATATTAATAATAATAATGATAATGAAAATGTAAGTGTGTATATCCTTTTGAAAGCTTTTCTAAAGAGAATTGCCCACGACGGGACTTGAACTCGCGACCACTCGCTCATCCACAACTTGCCTTTACCAATCGATCTGTGCCATTTTTCTATGATTTAATGCCTCCGTCTTATTTATGTAGCCTATACCTATCAGTTAATTATTGGGCCGCATTTTACTTCAGCCCACTTCAGTTCCCAAACCCAACAAAGTAAATTAGCCTTCGATCCAATCTCAATGACTTTGATCCCGACCCAATCACGGCCCAACAGAAATCACACCCATGGCACCGCTTTTATTTTTTTTTAAAAAAAATTTGTAGTCGCCTAGTTTCGAACCCAGGACCTGTGGATTAATCACAAACACCCTAAACCACTATTCTATTTCTATATTTCTATTTTAATACCACAGATTAACATATATATCTCGTTTTTCTAACAGTTTTTCTTTTTGTTCATCAAAAATAATCGATTAGAGACCAAACAAATATCATCATCTTCATTTTAATCATCTCTCATCACCATCATCGTGATCTTCAATATCATCTATCCTAAAATTGTTTTCACAGTATCATCATCATTCTTTTCGGTCCAAAAACAATTCATAAAACATAAACCGAATCTCGGCCCAACTACACAATCAAATTGAAGCCTAAATATAGTCCATTAGAAGCCCGATCCAAAAAAAATGGATCTTGTGGCTAGCCTAGTATAACTTAAATGGCACAAGTAGTGTAACAAAAAAATATATAAAATAGAAGATAGGATTCCACTGGTCGGCCACCTTTGTTCAAGGGATTGGATTCAATTTTTAAAACTCACACTATCCCTATATGTCCATATCTTGCATGATTTTAAAAGGGTGTTGGAATGATAAAAGTGGTGTTTTAATAATAAAAAAAAACAAGAGGTGGTCGACGGTTTGCAAGGGAAATAACAACTCAGCTGCAGCGAATTAAAACATGAAATAAATTGTTTTGGGTTGGGTTTTTGGCCACGACAGAAGCTGGGACATGTTCGATGGATTCCTGGTTAATACAGAAAATATAGCAGCAAGTATCCAGCAGGTTTGGGTTGGTTTATTCGGCTGAAACCGTAGTTTGTAGGTTGGTGGTGTTCTCGGTTGATATCGAGCAGAAAAAAATGTAAAACAACGTATGGCTGGGTTTTGGGCTGAATATCTAATATAGCAGATACACAAACAAGTTGCTGATTGTTATGGTTAGTTGGGTTTGATCAAACAGGTAGTTGAAGCAGTTTATTGGTGGTGTTATGGGTGATCCGAAGAAGGTGGTGATCGAAAGTTTGGAGAAGGTGTATGTCGACACAAGAAGGGAAATGAGAGAATAGTGGTTGTTTTATTTGAGGTTTTCGTATATCAACAATGATGGGTCGATGGGTAGTAACCATAGTGGTTGTGGGTGTTGATCATAGGTTGTGATGGTGAAGGTAAGAAATTGAATGATCTTGTTAACCAACTATGAAAGATTCGTTGTTGTATATAACTTTTGAGTGCCGACCGTTTTGTTCATTCCAGGGATAAACAGACAGAAAGATATAGATATTAGATAGAGACATGGAACTGATTTGGTGTATAAATTGGATTGAGATAGACCAATTCAAACAGAAGAAACAAAGGAGAAAAAAAAACAAAAGTTACTTTGTTAAATTCAACAAATTTGTACGACGTGATAAAGATGGGTAACTGATTGAAGACAGAAACAAAATCGGAGTACAGCTGGATTGAGATACAAACAAATTTTGATTCTTTAATTGTACGCAAGATCTTAGATATTAGAAATTGATAATTATAATTAATTAAAACTTCGATAATATTAATAATATAGTTAACAATAATAAATATAATATTATCAAATAATACTAAAATTTGATATTAATAATATTATTAAAGATAAATGTAATAATTTGTATTATTTTATAATAACTATAATAATGAAAATAATAATATTAATGTAACAACTATATTTTTATCTTGTAACCACATTTAATATAAAATTTATTAATTTATGTAATATTTAATAATTACATATATTATATGATAACATTCATTGAATATTTAATGTTTATATGTTTTATATATTACAATATAATATTGATTAGAAACCATATATAGATTTATATTTATACATATACTACTATATATATACAATTATGTTTTAAATGTTAAGTAGATAAACAATTAACTTCAATGCATAACATTATACATTTACTACGTTGGCAATTTATGTTTGAACCATTTATATACAATATACTATATATATATATATATATATATATATATATATATATATATATATATATATATATATATATATATATATATATATATATATATTCAAAATAGTAATCTTTAATTATTTAAAGTTATTTTTCATAATAACTAAAATTACTTAATAGTTCATTAATATTTTTAATATAATTATTTACATATATAATTATGTATATTTACATTTCTGGTTACCATTAAAGGTTCGTGAATCGTCGGGTATGGTCAAAGGGTAATTGATTACATGAATGTAGTTTCAAACTTTTCGAGACCCAACATTACAGATTTTGCTTATCGTGTCGGATACATATAAAGATTAAAGTTTAAATTTGATCGGAAATTTTCGGGTCATCACAGTACCTACCCGTTAAAGAAATTTTGTCCCGAAATTTGAGTGAGGTGGTCATGGCTAACAATAAAAATGTTTTCATGACGAATATGAGTTGATAAATAGAGTTTTATCATCATTGAGTAATATGGATAAAACAATTCGATTATTCGAAGAGCACGAGTGAAGTTATTACAAAAGAGTGAAACAAAAGAGTGAAATGAGTAGGTATAGATTCGTCATATCTTTTGACGTAGATAGGATTGATTTCCAAGTTCAAGAGGTTTGGAGAAAATCTTCGTAATAAGATTTGATTCTTCGGTACTTGAGGAAATTATGATCCGCTTTAGATGCGATCATCTGTTTTGATTGCTCTGTCGGATATTTTACTATAAATCCATCCCCTTCGTTTTCTTACAACTCCCACCTTCTATTCTTTCTCTCAACTCATACTTTAAAGCATTCGTTAATATGCTCCACCCCGTTTTGATCCTTGATATACTTATAACCTTCATATCTGTCGTTCTTCTCTTTCATCTACCACCGAAGGATTTTATTTATTTCTACTATTATCTTGGGGTTATAGTGTTATTACTTTTCCCGTGTCTTTACGTTGCAATACATATTGATATACACGGTTTGTAATTTATGTGTTGTTGTCGAGCTTTATATTCTCCATTATATTTCGTAGCTTCGTGCTTTCGTTTTCTCTTCCCGACTTCGAGTCAAGTGAATACTGGTCAAGAATTCATAGATATGGATTTTGAAATGAACATAGTTAATGTTTTAAGGAAGAAATTGTATTTGCACGATCTTGATTTGTCAAATTATCAGAATATCTTAGAAAAGACCGAATCATCAAGAAAAATATTTTCTTGATATGTTTAGAGACTAGATAGAATGCAAGAGTCATGTAAATGGCACATGATGACGGTATGTTCTGTGAATCATCACGTTCCATTAGAAACTCAGCATGACTTACTGTAATATAATCACGTTGATCAAGTGTCATTATATTATACTAACTCATGCATCAGTTCCCAACACTACTTCAAAAACATTCATATTTTAAATTCGAAGGTTCGCAGAATATAGAAACTAAAACAATTTCCTTTTATGATATAATACGGATAGCGCAGAGAGATAATTAATATCGAACGAGAATATTTATGAAGATATCTTCCGAAATATTGAGGATATTAACAAAGAAAGGTACGATGATATCTTAGGATTTCAGAATCAAATTGTGATGAAGAAATTCATTCACGATAATTTAGAGTGATTAAGGAGTAAGGTATTCGCTAAAGATTTCAGCAGACACTGAATCATTTGGATCCTTTGAAGGTAGATTTTGTCCTTGTGATTTGTCCACAGTCTCCTTCATGGTCTGCTCAATCCGTTTTCCAGTTCCAAACCTTCTCTTTTTCTCAGCTTTACCACCATATCATTCTTTATCATCAAACTTTTGATTATTAAAGTCGTTTACAGTTTTTGCTGCTTCATCAGCATTTCGAGAACTATCCGTAGTTCGAGATGTTTTTCAGAAACCTCACTTTCGAAGTATGTAAGTCTTGGAGGTAGACGTTTTATATATACATATAACTGTTGGCGTAAATTGCTGCGAAATTCAAAATACTGATTGCTGATTCTCAGTAATTGGTATGACAATTATCGTTACAAGATGTAGGTGAGTACATGATGGGTTTTTAATGAATAAGTATAGTGACTTTTCGGAGAGGCTTAAGTCAATGAGTAATGAAGTTGCTGGTAAGTTTAATGCTAATGTGGTGGAATATAAACGGTTCCCCGGTAATGATGATGAAGGGGTAATCTTTATAATAGCGTTTATTCGAATGAAAAACTTGAAGTTGATTTTCTGGAGCTGTCACAAAATTGGCTAATTTGAAAAGAAATTGCGTTGTTATTTTTGAAAATAACAATGCCAAAGAAGCTAGCACAGATACGTGTTAAACATTTATACAGGTTCCGAGAATTTTTCAGGTGCATAACTATATGCGTAAATCTTTTCTTCCGTAGATGAAGTACGGTTGATTCATCCTCCCGATTGAGGTGTTTTCAAGAATTACGAAAGGTTTGAATGCAGATTGTAATCGTCAATATACAAATGAGGTTTAAGATGAAATCAAGTGGCAACTTGAAGAATTTTTTAGTTTCATATGTTATAATTAATATTTTAATTCATTTTAATTATCCACTGTTGGTAGTCCTTAGTTGATTAGTCCACAGTTAGCTAGGAACAGTTAGCTAGGATTTTGTTAGCGTGGATTCTTAACAAAATTTCTCATAGTTAAGTTGTTTGTTTCTAACAAATTTATTCCGTCAAATGTTTTCTTCATTATGCCACTTGTTGGATCTTGATAGGTCAAAATCCAAATATGAAATTTGAATAGAAATGGTTATTCTATGGTGAACGGATTCATTTATCTGTGAATGTAAGTAGGATAGGAAATGAGTGTTGAATCAGATTTGAAGAATGTACAATGTAACTTATTAATGTGAAATTTTAAATATTCCTCGGGTATTACCTACCCGTTAAAATATTTTCATCATTAACAGTTTGTATGAAAGAATTTTTAATCACAATCTTTATGAAAATATATATACATATATATTTTCTTCGGATGAAATCATGGATTTAATGAGTTAATATGATATTAGACTCATTTGATTCTCGATTTGTACTAAAATAAGTAATCTCTAAAACTAATAGGAACTACATATTCTTCGCAGAATATTAATGAAGTTATGGATCAATACTTCATCGTTAATTGCTGTTGGTACTCCTTGGTACCCATGGTGCGTATGATGTTGATGTTCGTGGGACAGATTGTGAAATTGAGGCTTGGGATGCGGATGTTGTTGTTGGTGGTACTGTTGATGCCGGTAATGTTGCTGAAGCTGGTACATTTTGCACCATATTTTCAAAGCTACAACTCGGTTGCGAAGCTCGTTGACTTATTACTCCGGGATGATTGTCGATCGGTACGAGCGAGTGAATAAGGTTTTGAATTTGAGATAGTATATAATCATAGCGAGATATTCGAAAAATGAGGGTGAAAATGGTGTTCCGGATTGTTTTCCGGTGAGTGCTTCAGGTTCTTCGTCTAGAGGTGGATTCGGTTGACGGAAAGTATCGTCTTCTTCTCGTCTCCAATGATTGAGTAGACTACGAACCCATCAGATGAATTGGGGATGGCTGATTGATTGATTCATTCTGGTTACGCTGCTTTCGGAGCTGGAGTGTGACTCCATATTGGAATCCGAGGGACTTGAACTAGTTGTGAGTTCCATTGCGTACGATTGAATAAAGGATTTTTCAATATGAAATGATTTTCGGATATCAGATGATGTTCTAATTACATAGAATATCTATATATATAGAACAAAAGATTTCGTAGATTACGGAGGAATTTATGAAATATATTAGGCAAAGTTTATGTAACGGATACGCTAAGATATGGATTAGCAGATACGCTAAGATATGAATTTTTGTCTATACACTATTCATGCAATCAATGCAGTAAGATGTGTCTAGACTAAGAATGATAAGCAGGAAATTCTCTTGACAAGAATGATAAGCAAAACTTTTAACATGCGGACTAGGTTGAAATCCAGACTCATTAATACAACCTAACAACTACTAGGTCGAAGTTCAGACTTCACTAATGCATCCTAACAACTACCGGTTAGACACACTAATGTTGACCTGGTTCGCTAAGACCACCGCTCTGATACCAACTGAAACGCCCCGTCCTAATCCATCCGGACGAAGTCCATATTGATTATAAACGATTCATAATAGTTGATTACATCGCGAGGTACTTGACCTCTAAATGATACATTTTACAAACATTGCATTCGTTTTTAAAAGACAACTTTCATTACATCAAAAGTTGACAGGTATGCATACCATTTCATAATATCCAACTATAAATGACCTAATCCGTCATTTACTTAATAATCTCTAATGAACTTCAATGACTCGAATGTAACGTATTTTGAAATATGTCATGAATGACTTCAATTAATATCCTTAAAATGATCTAATGCACAGCGGAAGATTTCTTTCAAACCTGAGAATAAACATGCTTTCAAGTGTCAACCAAAAGATTGGTGAGTTCATTAGTTTTTAGTAATCATTTCATTTTCATCATTTTAATAGACCACAAGATTTTAAATATTATAAATTGTGCAGAAGTCCCATTCCAACTGCACAAAAAAATACCTTTCATATGAAGAACACCTGGTGAGGATTCAAAATATAATAGTAACCATCTGTGCCGGTCTTTCACCCCACGGCTGAATACATGTGCCTTCAAAATATAGAACCTCTGTGCCGGTCTTTACACCCCACGGCTGAACACATGTTTATAAAATATAGGACAACCGGTGCCAAAATGTCATAAATAATAAACCATCCACCCGGCTCGGGAGCTCATACGCTCTAACGGAAACCGGGGGCTAATGCGTGGCATAATAATCAACCCCAATCCCAGATAATTCTATCATAGAATGCAGTTAAGGTACTTGTGTCTATTGGGTCAAACATTTATAAAAGCGCATGTATTCTCAGTCCCAAAAATGTAAAGAGTAAAAAGGGAATCAAATGAAACTCACGCATATAAATATTGTAAAACAGTTAATAAAACAGTGCATGTATTCTCAGCCCAAAAATATAATGAGTAAAAGGGAGCAAATGAAACTCATGCATATAAAAAATAGTAAAACAGTTAATAAAGCATTTGCATGTATTCAGCCCAAAAACGTAAAGAGTAAAAAGAGCAAATGAAACTCACGCATATAAATATTGTAAAACAGTTAATAAAACAGTGCATGTATTCTCAGCCCAAAAATATAATGAGTAAAAGGGAGAAAATGAAACTCACCTAATGTATTTTGTAGTAAAAATACATATAATGATATTGAACAACTGAACAATGCAGGGTTGACCTCGGATTCACGAACCTATACCAAGTATGTATATTAACACCTATACTTGTAATCGGGTAAATTCATATATTATATCTTAAATTATATATCTTATATATTTAGTTTGTATATAATTAAAATAGTTAATATTTATATAGTTTAATATTATATTTAAAAATCAATAATTTTTTGTATGTAAATATTTATATAGGTAATCTTAATATATATATTTACATGTAATATTATGGTAATTGTAATATATCTACTCTTATATAGAAAATATAGAAAATATTTATTTATTATAATAATATTGTTAATATAAAAGTAGTAATTCTAATAAACTATTAATAATAATAATAATAATAATAATAATAATAATAATAATAATAATAATAATAATAATAAAAAATAATAATAATAATAATAATAATAATAATAATATTAATAAAAAATAATAATAATAATAATAATAATAATAATAATAATAATAATAATAATAATAATAATAATAATAATAATAATAATAATAATAATGAAAATGTAAGTGTGTATACCCTTTTGAAAGCTTTTCTATAGAGAATTGCCCACGACGGGACTCGAACTCGCGACCACTCGCTCATCCACAACACGCCTTTACCAATCGATCTGTGCCATTTTTCTATGATTTAATGCCTCCGTCTTATTTATGTAGCCTATACCTATCAGTTAATTATTGGGCCGCATTTTACTTCAGCCCACTTCAGTTCCTAAACCCAACAAAGTAAATTAGCCTTCGATCCAATCTCAATGACTTTGATCCCGGCCCAATCACGGCCCAACAGAAATCACACCCATGGCACCGCTTTTATTTTTATTTTTATTTTTAAAAAAATTTGTAGTCGCCTAGTTTCGAACCCAGGACCTGTGGATTAATCACAAACACCCTTAACCACTATTCTATTTCTATATTTCTGTTTTAATAGCACAGATTAACATATATATCTCGTTTTTCTAACAGTTTTTCTTCTTGTTCATCAAAAATAATCGATTAGAGACCAAACAAATATCATCATCTTCATTTTAATCATCTCTCATCACCATCATCGTGATCTTCAATATCATCTATCCTAAAATTGTTTTCACAGTATCATCATCATTCTTTTCGGGCCAAAAACAATTCATAAAACATAAACCGAATCTCGGCCCAACTACACAATCAAATTGAAGCCTAAATATAGTCCATTAGAAGCCTGATCCAAAAAAATGGATCTTGTGGCTAGCCTAGTATAACTTAAACGGCACTAGTAGTGTAACAAAAAAATATATAAAATAGAAGATAGGATTCCACTGGTCGGCCACCTTTGTTCAAGGGATTGGATTCAATTTTTAAAACTTACACTATCCCTATATGTCCCTATCTTGCATGATTTTAAAAGGGTGTTGGAATGATAAAAGTGGTTTTTTAATAATCAAAAAAAAAAACAAGAGGTGGTTGATGGTTTGCAAGGGAAATAACAACTCAGCTGCAGCGAATTAAAACAGGAAATAAATTGTTTTGGGTTGGGTTTTTGGCCACGACAGAAGCTGGGACATGTTCGATGGATTCCTGGTTAATACAGAAAATATAGCAGTAAGTATCCAGCAGGTTTGGGTTGGTTTATTCGGCTGAAACCGTAGTTTGTAGGTTGGTGGTGTTCTCGGTTGATATCGAGCAGAAAAAAATGTAAAACAACGTATAGTTGGGTTTCGGGCTGAATATCTAATATAACAGATACACAAACAAGTTGCAGATTGTTATGGTTAGTTGGGTTTGATCAAACAGGTAGTTGAAGCAGTTTATTGGTGGTGTTATGGGTGATTTGAAGAAGGTGGTGATCAAAAGTTTGGAGAAGGTGTATGTCGACACAAGAAGGGAAATGAGAGAATAGTGGTTGTTTTATTTGAGGATTTCGTATATCAACAATGATGGGTCGATGGGTATTAACCATAGGGGTTGTGGGTGTTGATCATAGGTTGTGATGGTGAAGGTAAGAAATTGAATGATCTTGTTAACCAACTATGAAAGATTCGTTGTTGTATATAACTTTTGAGTGTCGACCGTTTTGTTCGTTCCAGGGATAAACAGACAGAAAGATATAGATATTAGATAGAGACATGGAACTGATTTGGTGTATAAATTGGATTGAGATAGACCAATTCAAACAGAAGAAACAAAGGAGAAAAAAAACAAAAGTTACTTTGTTAAATTCAACAAATTTGTACGACGTGATAAAGATGGGTAACTGATTGAAGACATAAACAAAATCGGAGTACAGCTGGATTGAGATACAAACAAATTTTGATTCTTTAATTGTACGCAAGATCTTAGATATTAGAAATTGATAATTATAATTAATTAAAACTTCAATAATGTTAATAATATAGTTAACAATAATAAATATAATATTATCAAATAATACTAAAATTTGATATTAATAATATTATTAAAGATAAATGTAATAATTTGTATTATTTTCTAATAACTATAATAATGATAATAATAATATTAATGTAACAACTATATTTTTATCTTGTAACAACATTTAATATAAAATTTATTAATTTATGTAATATGTAATATTTAATAATTACATATATTATATGATAACATTCATTGAATATTTAATGTTTATATATTTTATATATTACAATATAATATTGATTAGAAACCATATATAGATTTATATTTATACATATACTACTATATATATACAATTATGTTTTAAATGTTAAGTAGATAAACAATTAACTTCAATGCATAACATTATACATTTACTACGTTGGCAATTTATGTTTGAACCATTTATATACAATATACTATATATATATATATATATATATATATATATATATATATATATATATATATATATATATATATATATATATATATATATATATATATATATATATTCAAAATAGTAATCTTTAATTATTTAAAGTTATTTTTCATAATAACTAAAATTACTTAATAGTTCATTAATATTTTTAATATAATTATTTACATATATAATTATGTATATTTACATTTCTGGTTACCATTAAAGGTTCGTGAATCGTCGGGTATGGTCAAAGGGTAATTGATTACATGAATGTAGTTTCAAACTTTTCGAGACTCAACATTACAGATTTTGCTTATCGTGTCGGATACATATAAAGATTAAAGTTTAAATTTGATCGAAAATTTTCGGGTCATCACAGCTGGTGCGTTAGTCAACCCAAATGGCATAACCATAAACTCGTAATGACCATAACGCGTCCTAAAAGCAGTCATTTGATGATATCCAGAACGTAAATCAATCTTTGAATAAACTGACGAGCCTTGTAGTTGATCAAACAAGTCGTCAATTCTCGGCAGTGGATAACGGTTTTTGATGGTAAGTTTGTTCAACTCTCGGTAGTCGATACACAACCTGAATGTACCATCTTTCTTCTTGACAAACAAAACAGGAGCTCCCCACGGTGATGTGCTTGGTCGAATGAAACCACTTTCTAATAGTTCTTGCAGTTGGCTTTGCAGTTCTTTCGTCTCGCTGGGTGCGAGTCTATAAGGAGCACGAGCTATTGGTGCAGCTCCTGGTACAAGATCTATTTGAAATTCAACAGATCGATGTGGTGGTAGTCCCGGTAATTCTTTCGAAAATACATCGGAAAATTCTTTTGCGACAAAAACATCATTGATGCTCTTTTCTTCAGTTTGTACTTTCTCGACATGTGCTAGAATAGCATAGCAATCTTTTCTTATTAGTTTTTGTGCCTTCAAATTACTAATAAGATGTAGCTTTGTGTTGCCCTTTTCTCCGTACACCATTAAGGGTTTTCCTTTTTCTCGTACAATGCGAATTGCATTTTCGTAACATACAATCTCTGCTTTCATCTTCTTCAGCCAGTCCATGCCAACTATTACATCAAAACTCCCTAACTCTACTGGTATCAAATCAATCTTAAATATTTCGCTACCCAGTTTAATTTCTCGATTCCGGCATATATTATCAGCTGAAATTAATTTACCGTTTGCTAATTCGAGTAAAAATTTACTATCCAACGGCGTCAATGGACAATTTAATTTAGCACAAAAATCTCTACTCATATAGCTTCTATCCGCACCCGAATCAAATAAAATGTAAGCAGATTTATTGTCAATAAGAAACGTACCCGTAACAAGCTCCGGGTATTCCTGTGCCTCTGTCGCATTAATATTGAAAACTCTTCCGCGACCTTGTCCATTCGTGTTCTCCTGGTTCGGGCAATTTCTAATAATGTGGCCCAGTTTTCCACATTTATAACAAACTACATTGGCATAACTTGCTCCGACACTACTTGCTCCGCCATTACTTGTTCCGACACCATTTGTTCCTTTCGTTCTGTTAACCCCTGGCATGTAGACCTCACACTTCGCCGCGCTATGACCATTTCTTTTACACTTGTTGCAAAATTTGGTGCAGAATCCCGAGTGATACTTTTCACACCTTTGGCATAGCTGCTTCTGATTGTTGTTGTTGTTGCGGTTATTATTGTTGTTGGGATGATTGTTGTAGTTGCTGTTGTTGTTGTTGTTGTTGTTGTTGTTGTTGTTGTTGTTGTTGTTGTTGTTGTTGTTGTTGTTGTTGTTGTTGTTGTTGTTGTTGTTGGGCTGTTTGTTGTAGTTGTGATTGATGTTGCGATTGTTGGGATAGTTGTTGCGATTATTATTGTAATTGCTGTTGTTGTTGTTGTATTGGTGATTCTTATCACCGTTTTCCTCCCACTTTCTTTTGACTTGCTTCACATTGGCCTCTTCAGCCGTCTGTTCTTTAATTCTTTCCTCAATCTGGTTCACTAGTTTGTGAGCCATTCTACATGCCTGTTGTATGGAGGCGGGCTCGTGTGAACTTATATCTTCTTGGATTCTTTCCGATAATCCTTTCACAAATGCGTCGATCTTCTCTTCCTCATCTTCGAACGCTCCCGGACACAATAGGCATAATTCTGTGAATCGTCTTTCGTACGTGGTAATATCAAATCCTTGGGTTCGTAACCCTCTAAGTTCTGTCTTGAGCTTATTGACCTCGGTTCTGGGACGGTACTTCTCATTCATCAAGTGCTTGAATGCTGACCACGGTAGTGCGTAAGCATCATCTTGTCCCACTTGCTCTAGATAGGTATTCCACCATGTTAACGTAGAACCTGTGAAGGTATGCGTAGCGTACTTCACTTTGTCCTCTTCACTACACTTACTTATGGTAAACACCGATTCGACCTTCTCGGTCCACCGTTTCAATCCGATCGGTCCTTCGGTTCCATCAAATTCCAAGGGTTTGCAGGCAGTGAATTCTTTGTAGGTGCATCCTACACGATTTCCTGTACTGCGAGATCCAAGGTTATTGTTGGTATGTAGCGCAGCCTGTACTGCGTCTATGTTTGAAGCTAGAAAAGTACGGAATTCCTCTTCATTCATATTCACGGTGTGTCGAGTAGTCTGTGCCATTTCCTTCAAAATAGTCAAATGGAACAAGTTAATCATACAGAATATTAAGAGTAGTTAATAGTATTTCGTAGCATTATATGAACTCATTTATAAAAGCTTTTTCTTCATATTAGCGTTTTATAAGTTTAAATCCGGGTAGTACCTACCCGTTAAGTTCATACTTAGTAGCTAATATACAATTCAACTACTACAATTCTATATGAAAAACTGATTATAATAATATTTCGCGTTCAAACTTTTATACAATATTTTACAAACTTACAATACCGCTTATTTTACATAAAGAATGAAATATAGCACACAATAACTTTGATACAAGATAGTCGTGAAGATAATTCTAGCTAGTACACAAGTCGTTCAGCAAAGGCAATAAAGACACGTAATTCATATGTCCAGAAACAAGTCATGCATTCTGGTTTTACTAGGACTACTTCCCATCCTTGGTCTTGTGGAACATTACCGTTATGGCCATTGATAAGACAGCGTGTTGTAACGTCGTCAAAGGGACGAGAGTTACGTAATGTCCAACAGTCCCGTAACAATCTAAAAAAATTGTTTCTCACCCCAACTACTGAGTTCGTTACTTGTGGAAATGTTTTGTTTAATAGTTGTAGCCCGATGTTCTTGTTCTCACTTTGGTGAGAAGCAAACATTACTAACCCGTAAGCATAACATGCTTCTTTATGTTGCATGTTAGCCGCATTTTCTAAATCACGAAGTCCTATATTCGGATACATTGAGTCAAAATAATTTCTTAACCCATTGCGTAAAATAGCATTTGGGTTCCCCGCAATATATGCGTCAAAGTAAACACATCGTAACTTATGGATTTCCCAATGTGATATCCCCCATCTTTCAAACGAAAGTCTCTTATAAACCAAGGCATTCTTGGAACGTTCTTCGAATGTCTTACAAACTGATTTCGCCATAAATAGTTGTGCCGAAGAATTCTGACCGACTCTAGACAAGATTTCATCAATCATGTCTCCGGGTAGGTCTCTTAAAATATTGGGTTGTCTATCCATTTTGTGTTTTTATACTGTAAAATAGACAAGAGTTAGATTCAAAAAAAAATATATATACTTATTAATACAAGCAATTTTTACATATATCATAAAGCATAAGCACACTATATTACATATATTACACCACACGAATACAACTATATTATTCCGACTCGCTCGTTTCTTCTTCTTCAGTTTTGGTTTGTTTTGCCAAGTTTCTAGGGATATATGATGTTTCCCTAATACGAGCCGCCGTTTTCCACATTGGTTTAGAAAAACCTGGTGGTTTAGAGGTTCCCGGGTCATTGTTACAACTTAAGGACTTCGTGGGTTGACGATACATATAAAGTTCATCGGGGTTGGAATTAGATTTCTCTATTTTTGTGCCCTTTCCCTTATTATTTTCTTTTGCCTTTTAAAATTCAGTTGGGGTAATTTCTATAACATCATCGGAATTCTCGTCGGAATCCGATTCATCGGAGAATTGGTAATCCTCCCAATATTTTGCTTCCTTGGCGGAAACACCATTGACCATAATTAACCTTGGTCGGTTGGTTGAGGATTTTCTTTTACTTAACCGTTTTATTATTTCCCCCACCGGTTCTATTTCTTCTTCCGGTTCCTCCTCCTCCGGTTCCTCCTCTTCCGGTTCTGATTCTTCTTCCGGTTCCTCTTCGGGAACTTGTGAATCAGTCCAATATATATTCGACTCTTCGTTATTATTAGGTGAGTCAATGGGATTTGTGCTAGAGGTAGACATCTATCACATAATATCAAACACGTTAAGAGATTAATATATCACATAATATATACATGTTAATAATATATAGTTTCCAACAAAAATGTTAAGCAATCATTTTTAAAGAAAACACGGTCGAAGTTCAGACTCACTAATGCATCCTAACAAACTCAATAAGACACACTAATACAAATTTTCTGGTTCTCTAAGACCAACGCTCTGATACCAACTGAAATGTCCAGTTCTTATTGATTAAAAACGTTCCATATTAATTGATTTCGTTGCGAGGTTTTGACCTCTATATGAGACGTTTTTCAAAGACTGCATTCATTTTAAAACAAACTGACGTTTTTCAAAGACTGCATTCATTTTAAAACAAACCATAACCTTTATTTCATCAATAAAGGTTTAAAAAGCTTTACGTAGATTATCAAATAATGATAATCTAAAATATCCTGTTTACACACGACCATTACATAATGGTTTACAATACAAATATGTTACAATGAAATAAGTTTCTTGAATGCAGTTTTTACACAATATCATACAAGAATGGACTCCAAATCTCGTCCTTATTTAAATATGCGATAGCGGAAGCTCTTAATAATCACCTGAGAATAAACATGCTTAAAACGTCAACAAAAATGTTGGTGAGTTATAGGTTTAACCTATATATTATCAAATCATAAAAATAGACCACAAGATTTCATATTTCAATACACATCCCATACATAGAGATAAAAATCATTCCTATGGTGAACACCTGGTAACCGACATTAACAAGATGCATATCTAAGAATATCCCCATCATTCCGGGACACCCTTCGGATATGATATAAATTTCGAAGTACTAAAGCATCCGATAATTTGGATGGGGTTTGTTAGGCCCAATAGATCTATCTTTAGGATTCGCGTCAATTAGGGTGTCTGTTTCCTAATTTTTAGATTACCAGACTTAATAAAAAGGGGCATATTGGATTTCGATAATTCAACCATAGAATGTAGTTTCACGTACTTGTGTCTATTTTGTAAATCATTTATAAAACCTGCATGTATTCTCATCCCAAAAATATTAGATTTTAAAAGTGGGACTATAACTCACTTTCACAGATTTTTTACTTCGTCGGGAAGTAAGACTTGGCCACTGGTCGATTCACAAACCTATAACAAATATGTACATATATATCAAAGTATGTTCAAAATATATTTACAACACTTTTAATACATTTTGATGTTTTAAGTTTATTAAGTCAGCTGTCCTCGTTAGTAACCTACAACTAGTTGTCCACAGTTAGATGTACAGAAATAAATCGATATATATTATCTTGAATCAATCCACGACCCAGTGTATACATATCTCAGTATTGATCACAACTCAAACTATATATATATTTTGGAATCAACCTCAACCCTGTATAGCTAACTCTAACATTTACATATAGAGTGTCTATGGTTGTTCCGCAATATATATATATAGACGGGTCGACATGATAGGTCAAAACATTGTATACGTGTCTATGGTATCTCAAGATTACATAATATACAATATAAGTTGATTAGGTTATGGTTGGAATAGATTTATTACTAACTTTCACGTAGGTAAAATGAGTAGTTTTTATCAATCTTGTTTTACTTGCCATTTCTTCGTTTCTAATCCGTTTTGAGTGATTCCAGTGGCCTCGGTTTCGTATTGAACTTAAATTTATGAATCTAAATAGAAAAAGTATAAGTTTGTAGTCGGAAATACAAGTTACAAGTCGTTTTTGAAAGAGGTAGTCATTTTCGCCGAAAGAACGACATCTTGATGACCATTTTGAAAATATACTTTCACTTTGAGTTTAACCATGATTTTTGGATATAATTTCATGTTCATAAGAAAAATCATTTTTCCAGAAGTATAGCTTTTAAATCAAAGTTCTTCTTAGCTTTTAATTATCCCAACCAAAACAGCCCCCGGTTTTACTACGACGGCGTATATCCAGTTTTATAGTGTTTATCGTGTTTCCGGGTTTTAAATCATTAAGTTAGCATATCATATAGATATAGAACATGTGTTTAGTTGATTTTAAAAGTCTAGATAGAAGGATTAACTTTATTTGTGAACAAGTTTAGAATTAACTAAACTATGTTCTAGTGATTACAAGTTTATAACGTTGAATAAGACAACTTTTTATGTATGAATCGAATGATGTTATGAACATCATTAATACCTTAAGTTTCTTGGATAAACCTACTGAAAATTAGAAAAATGGATATAGCTTCAAAGGATCCTTGGATGGCTTGAAAGTTCTTGAAGCAGAATCATGACACGAAAACAATTTCAAGTAAGATCATCACTTGAAATAAGATTTTTATAGTTATAGAAATTGAACCAAAGTTTGAATATGATTATTACCTTGTATTAGAATGATAACCTACTGTAAGAAACAAAGATTTCTTGAGGTTGGATGATCACCTTACAAGATTGGAAGTGAGCTAGCAAACTTGAAAGTATTCTTGATTTTATGAAACTAGAACTTGTAGAATTTATGAAGAACACTTAGAACTTGAAGATAGAACTTGAGAGAGATCAATTAGATGAAGAAAATTGAAGAATGAAAGTGTTTGTAGGTGTTTTTGGTCGTTGGTGTATGGATTAGATATAAAGAATATGTAATTTTATTTTCATGTAAATAAGTCATGAATGATTACTCATATTTTTGTAATTTTATGAGATATTTCATGCTAGTTGCCAAATGATGGTTCCCACATGTGTTAGGTGACTCACATGGGCTGCTAAGAGCTGATTGATGTTGCTCAAAATGAATATATATTTAGTCGCAATATCGGTCCAAAATAATAAGTTTGTATTTGTATTTGTATCACTTTTCGGTTGTAATTGTACAATTAAATAAAAGTGAATGATGAAGAGCGAAGAATGAAGAATATGTCAAAACACGAGAATGTACAAGCAACAGAACATGAGGTACAAGCCCACGAAGCATAGGTATTTTGTCGACCTACCAAAGATGAATTGCATATGACTCAAACCCATGATGAATAAAAAATAATAATACATTAGGTTTGTGTTGTTGCTTTATGTATTAAATTAAATCTAAGAGAAGTGTGGGTCAAGTTGAGATCAAGTATTACGGAGTAATAATATGGAGAGACAGATTGGAGCTAGGAATATTTGAAGAAAGCAAGTGGCTAGAAATTATTATATATAGCTAGTTCACCATTTCAATGAGGGTCTGACACATTTAGCACTTAGTTTAAATTAATACCATATAATTGTAGGCCAATGTTGGCTCTTTGCCTATTTAAAACATCAAGAACCGGAGACAACAAGTTCAGAAGGAGAGTTCCAACAAAGTGGTCAGTGCACATTTCCAAACACACAACACAAATACACAACTCATCTATATTTTTAGAATACGCAGAAAAAAAAATCAGGAGATACTACACAAAAATAGTAGTCTTTATTTTACCAAAGTACTCTGTACTATATTATTTTCAGTTCTAAGTGAAATATTTAGGATAGTTTTTGTATCAAAGGGTGTATTGTTCGTGATTAAGGGTATTATTGTACGCGTGAAAAGGGTGTTGTTATTGTATTTTTCTACCGTTTGAAGTTGATGAAAGTGAAGAATTTTTAGTAAGTCTACCCTGTTAAAATTATCGTTATTATTATGTTTGTATATTTATATTTTTATGTTTTCCTTAGTATAATGAGTAGCTAATTTCCCTAGTGTTTGCTTAGATGTAGAGCCCCTAGTGAAATGGATTGTTATCATTTGCAAAATAAAAATGTAACTTAAGTGTTTTTAATATTGAGCCTAATTAAATGAACCATTATTATGTAATTGGATATTTAACCCCTGTCACTTAATTTATGAGATAAAAATAACGAAAGTTATTTTTATTTATATAAATTAAGCTTCAACATTAAAAGTGATTTAGACGAGCTTATGAATAATTTACTAACACTAAATTAGGAATAAAGTTCGGTGGTTTGGGTAATATCACTAGTCATATAATAGTGAAATTGTAAAAAGGGAAACCGTTATGATTTGGGTTTTGGCGAAGGTCAAAACTGGGTTGGGTCTCAATTTAAATACTTAGGGACTAGTAACTAACTAAATAAAATCCGGTGAAAATTAGATTTAATTTAGTTAGTCAAAACTTTATATTTATTCGAAAGAAAAATATAAGTTTATTACTAAACATTTTTATACGAGCTTAACTTAAAACAATCCATGGACCTAGGGGTGACACATTTAAGTAAACACTCCTATTTTTATATATTGTAAAATCATTATTATTATTTACGTATTATTTATACAGCAAAAAAAAAAAACTAAGAAAATACAATCAATATGCATCAGTTTACACGAACTGTTTTGTCACATCCCATATAAATGGTATTAAGTAGAAATATGAGTACTGTAGTAGATAAGGTCAATTTTAGGGTTTTAAGTATAATATTATTATATTTAAGTTATTAAGTTATAATTAGTTTTAATTATATTAAATACTTTAATAATTGTTTTAATCTTATAATTAGTATTAATTATTATAACTAATAATTAGTAATTAGTTTATAAATTAGTTAATTATTATAATTCCTATTAGTTTATATTAATTTAATTAAAAACATGTTAATTAGTTAATTTAATCATATAGTTTTATTAAAAAGTTATTATTTTACTAATTACCATTTAGTAATAAAATTGTTGCATCATAATCAGTATAATTTCATTTAGTTCCTTTTTAAGTTAAATCTTGTAATCTTGTAATTTTATTTATGAAGTAAATTAGTTAAGTTATTTTCCATTATTGTTATATTATAAATTCCTAATACAAAACCCCCTTTAAATTAGTTTAACATCAAAGACTAATTAGTATTAATTATTATAACTAATAATTAGTAATTAGTTTATAAATTAGTTAATTATTATAATTTCTGTTAGTTTATATTAATTTAATTAAAAACATGTTAATTAGTTAATTTAATCATATAGTTTTATTAAAAAGTTATTATTTTACTAATTACCATTTAGTAATAAAATTGTTGCATCATAATTAGTATAATTTCATTTAGTTCCTTTTTAAGTTAAATCTTGTAATCTTGTAATTTTATTTATGAAGTAAATTAGTTAAGTTATTTTCCATTATTGTTATATTATAAATTCCTAATACAAAACCCCCTTTAAATTAGTTTAACATCAAAGACTATTAAAAACCATTAAACACTCCATCTCCCTGTGGAACGAATCGGATTTACCTATAAAACTAAACTACGCGGATAGGACCAGTTGCCTATATATGTGTGAAATCAACCCGAATTCATTAAAACACCATATATACAAGAAATCAATTCGTGTAACAAAATAACTCAAATCCGTTCAAAATAAAGGTTACGTTTCAACGCATCAACTTTTTGGCGCCGCTGCCGGGGAGTTGGCAGTTAAATAAATAGATAATTTTTCTGATTCGTAGTAGTAGTTGGATTTGTACGTGGACCGGGTTGTTGGATCACCAATTTTATTGGTCAATAGAAGGATCCTGCCCCTCTGCTGCATCTTTTGGCTATTCAAAACATGGGCAAAATCAGAAGGAAAATCTGTTTGTTTAAGGGTTTTTATCATTGTTTTTATGTTATTCGATCCTCTCGAGGAAATTCATTTCCAAGAAAGTTCAAAGTTTATGAATAAATCCTTTAGTTCTTTGTACAATTTCCCAAATTGTATGATCCGTTCAATCCTAAACTCGTTAAACTTAATCCGGAACCTCAAAGAATTAATAAAGGACAAAAACAACAAAAAGAAATAGGAAGTACTAGTAATTTTAAAACACCGAAAAAAAAAACACTAAAAAAAAAGAAAGAGAAACAAGTAGGTAACCCTAGATAAACCTTTAGTAAAGTGATCTCATAATAGAAATTAATGTATGAACTTACGTTCCTCCAACGCTGAATTAACTCCTTCACATCCTGAGCCCGAAAGAAAATTCCACGAACGCTTAAGAGCTCAAGAAGTAGAATCTCTTGCTAAAAATTTAGAGTCACTTTCCTTAGAATCCGACTCTGAACCAATAATTCAACCAATCATAGAGCTGATTATTAAAGAAGAAGAAGAAATGGCTGATACAAATCAAACGATGGAAGCATTAATGAAGGCCACAAGAAAAGGTCAAGGCCACGCAATCATCCAACCCATGATGACTGATGGCTTTGAAATAAAAGGTCAATTTTTACACATGGTGACTAATACATGTCAATTCGGTGGAGCCCCAAATGAGGATGCTAACGAGCATCTTCGTAAGTTTGTAAGCATTTGCAAGCTTTTCAAAATCAAAGATGTCACCGATGAAGTTGCATGTTTAAAAATCTTTCCATGGTCCTTAAAAGATGATGCAAGAGATTGGCTAGACTCATTACCAGAAGGTTATATTGAAAACTGGAATGATATGATGGATAAATTTTTGTCAGAATTCTTTCCTGCTTCAAAAGCAGCAAAATTACAAAGTGACATAAATCACTTTAAACAAAAGCCTAATGAAACTCTTTATGAAGCTTGGACCCGATTCAATAAAATGCTTCGAATATGTCCTCAACACGGGTTGAATACATTCCAAAAGGTCCAAATATTCTATAAAGGAGTCAATGTGTCAACTAGAAAAGATATAGATGTTGCAGCCGGAGGTTCGATCATGAAGAAAACACCTGAAGACGCTCACACAATCATTGCTGATTTAGCTTCCCATTCCCATAATTGGCATCAAGAAATAGAATTCTCTAGATCATCAAATGTTGCTAGTATTGAAAGCAATGATGAAATTGCTTCTTTAAAAGTTCAAATAGCAAATCAAGCACGGCAAATCGAGAAAGTAACCAAGGAAATGCATGCTATCAGAGTAGGATGTGAACTGTGCCAAGGTCCCCATCTTACTAGAGATTGTGATCAAAGTACAATGGAAGAGCAAGCAAATTTCTTAGGTTACTTACGAAAAGGTGAAATGAACTTCAGTGATTTTCCAGCTATAGAAGCAAACAACCGAAAATATCCTCCTATAAACAGCTATCAAGTAGGAGGACCTTCAGGATCAAATAATAATAACTATCAAAATAATAATAACTATCAAGGAGGAAATCCAGGTTACCAAAATAACCGGAATTTCCCAAATCAAAATCAAAGAAATCCGCCACCAGGTTATAATAACCGAAATCAACCTCAACGAAATTATCAAAATAATTTCCAACACAATCAACCACAACCATTAGCAATTATGCAACCTCAACCTGAGAGAAAATCTGGTTTAGAAGATCTCTTAAGAGATTTTATGGTTAAGCACGAGCAAAATGCAGAGCTCCAAACTCAGCAAATCCGAAATCAACAAGCCACAATACAAAACTTAGAAAGGAATATTGGAAGGATATCACAGTTACTATCAGAGAGACCACCAGGTACTATCCCCTCAAATACTCAAGTGAATCCCAACAACCCCCAAACAAGGAACGAGCATGTAAATGCTATAACTACTAGAAGTGGTTTAACTACTAAATCGGAGACTCTTAAGTCCCCGGAAGTTCCTTTATGTTCTTCTGTTTTACAAATTCCGGTTGATGAAAATGAGCAAGTTGACAAAGAACAAGAGAAAGATGATCCACCTGAGGTCATACCAAAGAAAAGTGAAGAACCAACAGTAAAGGTGCATAAGGAACCTATTCCATACCCAAAAGCATTAAAAAAAGACAGATTCGCGAGGCGATATGAGAAATTTGCGGACATGATTAAGCAAATTAGCATTAACATGCCACTCGCGGAGGTTCTTAGGGATATGCCCAATTACGGGAAGTTTTTAAAGGATCTCATATCCTCGAAGGGTAAATACCACGACGTTTCTGCCACATTCCTCCATGAGGAATGTTCGGCCATCTTAAAGAAACAAAATGTACCTCCAAAATTAGGAGACCCTGGTAGTTTTATCATACCATGTATGATGGGTGATTCGGTGGTGTACGATGCACTAGCCGACCTAGGTGCAAGTGTTAACTTAATGCCTTACTCGTTATATTTAAAACTTGACTTAGGAGACTTAAAACCAACCCGAATGGGTATTCGATTAGCAAACCAATCATTTGATACTCCCATAGGTATAGCCGAGGATATACTTGTAAAAGTTGGCTCACTTATCTTTCCCGTCGACTTTGTTATTCTAGAAATGCAAGAGGACACAAAAGTTCCTATCATTTTAGGACGTCCTTTCCTAAACACTGCAGATGCTATCATTAATGTCCAAAAAGAACAATTGAGTCTAGGTGTGGGAAACGAGAGAATAATTTGTCACATTGACAAAGCCATGAAAAGACCCACTTCTACCGATGACTCTTGTTTTCAAATTGATGTTATAGATCTTTGTGTCGAGAATGAATTGAAGGAGCTACTTGAAATTGATATCCCGGGGTTAGCCCCGGTAAGTGAGAATGAATACTTCAATATTGATAAAGATTTTGATGAGTAGATGAAGGTGGTCACGGATGACGAGACCATAATAGAAGAAATTCCCAAGGAAGAGGAATCGTTTGAGGAAATCAAAAATGAAGATAGATTTCGTATAAAAAATTCCTTAGAAGAACCACCCATACTAGAGCTTAAAGAGCTACCCAAACACTTGGAGTATGCTTATCTCGAAGGTACATCTCAATTACCAGTAATTATTGCTTCACATCTTTCAGATAATGAGAAGGATAAGCTAATTTATGTATTAAAAACCCATAAAAAGGCTATAGCCTGGAAAACAACCGACATTCCGGGAATAAACCCGTCTTATTGTACACATAAAATTCTCCTTAAGAATGACTACAAACCCGTAGTACAAAGACAACGCAGGCTAAATCCCAACATGAAAGAGGTTGTCAAAAAGGAGGTCGTCAAGCTTCTTGACGCCGGGTTAATCTACCCCATCTCCGATAGTCCATGGGTTAGTCCAGTACAAGTAGTACCCAAAAAGGGGGGTACAACCGTTATATTAAATGAAAAGGACGAACTCGTCCCAACTAGAACAATTACCGGCTGGAGAGTCTGTATTGATTACAGACGTCTAAATGATGCCACTAGAAAGGATCATTTCCCGTTACCTTTTATTGATCAAATGCTTGAACGATTAGCGGGAAAAGAATATTATTGCTTTCTAGACGGTTTCTCCGGTTACTTCCAAATTCCAATTGATCCCAACGACCAAGAAAAGACCACATTCACTTGTCCTTTCGGTACCTTTGCCTATCGCCGCATGCCGTTTGGTTTATGCAATGCACCCGGAACCTTTCAAAGGTGCATGATGGCAATCTTTGATGATATGGTAGAGGATTGTATGGAAGTCTTCATGGATGACTTTTCCGTATTTGGAGACTCCTTTGAATCGTGTCTTTTCAACCTTGAACGTATGCTTATCCGATGTGAGAAAGCAAACTTGGTCCTAAATTGGGAAAAATGCCACTTCATGGTGAAAGAAGGCATTGTACTTGGTCACAAAATATCTCGTGCGGGAATAGAGGTAGATAAAGCTAAAATTGAAGTTATCTCTAAGCTACCTAAACCATCAAATGTTAAAGCAATTAGAAGCTTTCTTGGTCACGCAGGATTCTATAGGCGATTTATCAAAGATTTTTCTAAAATCGCCCGCCCATTGACCAAGCTTCTTGAAAAGGATGCTCCATTTGACTTTGACACTAATTGCGAGAATGCATTCTCGATTCTTAAGTCAAAACTCACACAAGCTCCAATTATGGTATCTCCGGATTGGAGTATGCCATTTGAGCTAATGTGTGACGCAAGCGACTATGCTTTAGGTGCTGTTTTAGGAAAACGTCCCGATAATCATTTTCTTCCAATTTATTATGCAAGTAAAACTCTAACGGGAGCCCAAATTAATTATACCACCACGGAAAAAGAACTCCTAGCGGTTGTTTATTCATTTGATAAATTTCGGTCATATTTGGTGTTGTCCAAGACCATTGTTTACACGGACCATTCGGCACTTAGGTATTTATTCTCGAAACTAGATGCAAAACATCGTCTCATACGCTGGGTTCTTTTACTTCAAGAATTTGACATTGAGATACGTGATAAGAAAGGAGCCGAGAATCTAGCTGCCGATCATTTATCCCGACTTGAAAACCCCGAATTAGATAAACTTGATGATACAATCATCAAGGACACATTTCCTGACGAATCTCTAATGAGGGTTGAAACAGAATCTAAAATCCCATGGTTTGCCCATTTTGCAAACTATCTTGCTTCAAGCATTCTACAAAAAGGACTTACTTATCAGCAAAAGAAGAAATTCTTTGCGGATTTAAAGTCTTATTTCTGGGAATACCCAGACTTATTTCATGTTGGTGCGGATCAAATAATTCGCCGTTGTGTGTACGGACAAGAAGCTCAACAAATTCTTGAGCATTGCCATCAAGGGCCAACTGGCGGTCATTTCGGACCAAACCACACTGCAAGAAAAATCCTTGAATCGGGCTTTTATTGGCCCACGATCTTTAAAGATGCCCATGATTTCGTTCGGACTTGTAACGCATGCCAACGAACGGGTAACATCACGAAAAAGGATGAGATGCCTCAAACCGGCATCCAAGTTTGTGAAATCTTTGACATTTGGGGAATCGATTTCATAGGACCCTTTCCAAGTTCACATAAGTGCAAGTACATACTAGTAGCCGTTGACTATGTATCCAAGTGGGCTGAAGCAAAAGCTTTGCCTACAAATGATGCTAGGGTGGTGGTAAACTTCTTGAAAAATCTCTTCTCACGCTTTGGAATCCCAAAAGCACTCATATCCGACCGAGGAACACATTTTACCAACAACCTTCTTGAAAAGGTGTTGAAGAATTATGGCGTAACTCATCGTTTCTCTACTTCGTACCACCCGCAAACAAGTGGTCAAGTGGAGAACACGAATCGTGCCTTAAAACGCATACTTGAGAAGACGGTTAATAACAACCCTAAAATCTGGCAACGCAAGTTAGATGACGCGTTGTGGGCTTTTAGGACTGCGTATAAAACACCAATAGGTACCACACCATTTAGACTTGTATACGGTAAAGCGTGTCATCTACCTGTTGAAGTTGAACACAAGGCGTACTGGGCTATGAGAGAATGTAATACTGACCTTGTACAAGCCGGAGAAAATAGGTTATCACAACTTAACGAACTAGATGAATTAAGATTACAAGCCTACGAAAATTCTAAAACATATAAAGAAAAAACTAAAGTATGGCACGATGCACGATTAAAAAAGAAAGAATTTGAACAAGGGGATAAAGTATTGGTATTCCAATCACGTTTCAAGTTTTCACCTGGTAAACTTAGATCCCGATGGAATGGGCCATATATAATAAAACAGGTTTTTCCATCTGGATATGCAGAGTTGTATGGTAAAGACGGTGGAACTTTCAAAGTGAACGGACACAGACTCAAGTTATACTTTGAAGTAATCAATACTACGGAAAGAGACGAAACCACCTTCTACCCTAAGGACAAATAAATTCAGGGTAACTCTAAGGTTTTAAACTCCATTCTCGATTTTTATTCTTATCTTTAAGAGTGGGGTTAGATTGGTCTTTCCCTAGCAGACCCTAAAGAACTAGTCTTCTCCCTCCATTCTACCTTTTTAATTTCTTTTTGTTTTTATTGTGTAATTTCAAGATGCGCAGTCAGTATATCTACAACCATTTCATTTTAAAGTGCGATAAGATTTTACCGAGGGATGTGGTGTTAGATATTAAGAAAAGATGCGATAAGGCGAGGAAAGAAGAAAGACAGAAACTAAATGAGACAAACTATGCAAGAGGAAAATCTAAATCAGCTAAAAGGCGTAGAGCACGTCATTTGGGTAAATGTGTGAAATGTGGAAAACCGACTCACTCCGGAGATTGCCCAAAGAACCAAACGGACTCTAATTACGAGTACGTAACCTTATGCCGAGAAGGGCCTTTAAAATGTGCAGAAGAAAACCTCTTAAACCAGCGAGGTTACGCCTACGAAGCAATGGGGAGCGAAATAATGCGACTCCACTACGAGGCGAGCCAACGAGGCTTCACTCTTTAAATCTTTTTCTCGCCAATTGTGTGTTTGTGCATTTTTGTGTGTAATGTTTTGGTGTGTTTGGTTTGTTTTTGTTTGTTGTATGTTCTATTAAAACGGTCTACCATTTAAAAGTGATGAACCTTGAGTTCAATATGTTTTCATTAAAAACGATAAATGTTAAGTGTTACAACTGAATTATCGTTTTTCAAATTGCACGAAATTTCTTATTGGATTCATAAGATATCTGTTAAATAGTAAACCACGAAAACAAAAAAAAAAAAAATAAAAAAAATAAAAAAATACAGACAAAGCATACGCGAATCGTGTAGACCTACACGAAACGCGTGGAAAACAAAGCTTACGCGAATCGCGTAGACCTACGCGAAACGCGTAAGGTCAAAAATAGCTGAACATAACAGATCAGGCTAGCTCGTCTCATACAGGTACTTCTGATTTCGATATGCTCCAAAACTCGTTTAACGCATTGAGTTTAGATGTACGTAATTCATATCAAAACTGGGGAGCGAGATCAGAAGATCAGTACACTGCTTTATCTCGGCAATTAGGGGACATTAGGCATACCCAGCTAGATCAATATAATATGCTGTCCAACATCCGATATGATCAGAGGGGAATGGGAAATCAATTAGAGTGGGCGCACCAACAGGCATATCTATACGCGTCTAACCCGCAAGCTTACGCACCCTCAGCCTTTCCATCATATCCCCCATGGCAGACACCCAATGACCCTCTACCTCCACCCTATGACCATAACGCCGCCATAGCCACGAGTCAGGATGCATATAGGCGTTTCTACGAGGAACAACGCCTAAACGAGCAACGGCAGCGACAGCAACAGGAGGAGGGCGAACGAGGAGGACCATTTTGGAGCCCATTTTGACTAGTTCTATTGTTTTAAACATTTTTATTTTTATGGTGTGTAATAACATTATTGTATGGTGTGTTTTAATACTTTTATGTTTCTTATGTTTTATTATATATTAGCAAGAAAGTAGTGTGGGGTAAAATTGTTTTGTACGATTGATGTACAACCCCATGTTTTGTATATATATATATATATATTTTTTAACATGGTTTTGACAGGTACAGAAGAAAATGCAATTAGACGAAACGAAACATCGAATTACATTGTGATACAAACGTTGGATAAAATCATAGGTAAAACAATTTGAAAATCCAAATCGGTTAACAAAGGAAGTTCCAAATACTTCACACTATTTACCCTCTCAAATTTATACATTATTATCCGATTTTATGTAATGAGGGCATTACATAATCTTAAGTGTGGGGTGGGAATATATAAATTCTCGAGAACTTATAAGTTATTGGTTTTTATGAAAATTTGAAAATTTTAAACAAATATATCAAATGAATTTTTAAGGTAACTACGAGCGATTAAAGTATAGGTGTCAAAAACCGAAATTATCGTCTCAATACATTAAAAACGCATAAGTTTATTTGTTTAAAACCTATAAAAGAAAACCAATTATAACAAGAATTTATAAAATCTTATGTTGAGAACCATTTATCACATGTTTCTATGAAGTTATTGCAGATATCATTGCTTTGGAACGTATAAACCTGAATATTCCACTATTACGAGTAATAGAGGATGAATCAAGTCCATCCCGTAAGGAAGTAAGGTCTTCTAAATTGACACACTTGCTAACTTATGTTAGAAGATGTAGTCCAGAACAGCTGTAGGTTGACGAAAAATCTTGTAAAGTCATCCCTAAAATCGGCTGGAAATCCACCTAACCTCAGCATCAAACAGGGTTTTTGGTGGTCAGACTTATCCTAACCATGAGAAGGATATGTCTCGTACAATGGGGGGGCACAATGCAAATTAGCTTTTAAGACTAATGAATCTAATCCCCAGATGGATAATCTCCGTAAAGATTAACCGCATCTATGTTTGACCGCGGTCAACATACATATGCCATAACAAATTGAGGTGTGCAAACTCATGGTTCACCGATGATATTTGGACACGATATAATTTTGTTCTAAAACTTATGCTATTTTATGAATTATATTTGTGTAAAACCATTTTTTGGACATTCGGCTTCAAGTTCCATGATACTACAATCATGGGGGCGAATAGCTTGCTAATCGCCGACTGAGACTTCGGTTTTCAGTTACCCTCAACCGGAATTTGAGGTTAAAACCGGAAAACGTGTCTAGTGTAAAAACTAGCATGACATTTTATAAAATCATAAAACGTTTTCACAAGGTCCAATTTTCCCTAAGGATCCAAATTTTTAAACCCTAATCACGAGTTGCATGTTTGTTTCTGTTGTCAGAATTTCGTTTCGTGTGGTGTGCGTGTGATTCAATAAAAATTGTGTAGTGTTTCCAATTTATTCCATATAGCGTGTGTTTCATTTCGTGTAGCGTGTGTTGTGTGATTTAATGTTCGATAAGGAAAAATATGTAATGTTCCAATTCTGTTTAAAAGATGTAATTGCTTGAGGACAAGCAATGTTTAAGTGTAGGGTATTTTGATATTGCTCAAAATGAACATATATTTAGTCGCAATATCGGTCCAAAATAATAAGTTTGTATTTGTATTTGTATCACTTTTCGGTTGTAATTGTACAATTAAATAAAAGTGAATGACGAAGAGCGAAGAATGAAGAATATGTCAAAACACGAGAATGTACAAGCAACAGAACATGAGGTACAAGCCCACGAAGCATAGGTATTTTGTCGACCTACCAAAGATGAATTGCATATGACTCAAACCCATGATGAATAAAAAATAATAATACATTAGGTTTGTGTTGTTGCTTTATGTATTAAATTAAATCTAAGAGAAGTGTGGGTCAAGTTGAGATCAAGTATTACGGAGTAATAATATGGAGAGACAGATTGGAGCTAGGAATATTTGAAGAAAGCAAGTGGCTAGCAATTATTATATATAGCTAGTTCACCATTTCAATGAGGGTCTGACACATTTAGCACTTAGTTTAAATTAATACCATATAATTGTAGGCCAATGTTGGCTCTTTGCCTATTTAAAACATCAAGAACCGGAGACAACAAGTTCAGAAGGAGAGTTCCAACAAAGTGGTCAGTGCACATTTCCAAACACACAACACAAATACACAACTCATCTATATTTTTAGAATACGCAGAAAAAAAATTCAGGAGATACTACACAAAAATAGTAGTCTTTATTTTACCAAAGTACTCTGTACTATATTATTTTCAGTTCCAAGTGAAATATTTAGGATAGTTTTTGTATCAAAGGGTGTATTGTTCGTGATTAAGGGTATTATTGTACGCGTGAAAAGGGTGTTGTTATTGTATTTTTCTACCGTTTGAAGTTGATGAAAGTGAAGAATTTTTAGTAAGTCTACCCTGTTAAAATTATCGTTATTATTATGTTTGTATATTTATATTTTTATGTTTTCCTTAGTATAATGAGTAGCTAATTTCCCTAGTGTTTGCTTAGATGTAGAGCCCCTAGTGAAATGGATTGTTATCATTTGCAAAATAAAAATGTAACTTAAGTGTTTTTAATATTGAGCCTAATTAAATGAACCATTATTATGTAATTGGATATTTAACCCCTGTCACTTAATTTATGAGATAAAAATAATGAAAGTTATTTTTATTTATATAAATTAAGCTTCAACATTAAAAGTGATTTAGACGAGCTTATGAATAATTTACTAACACTAAATTAGGAATAAAGTTCGGTGGTTTGGGTAATATCACTAGTCATATAATAGTGAAATTGTAAAAAGGGAAACCGTTATGATTTGGGTTTTGGCGAAGGTCAAAACTGGGTTGGGTCTCAATTTAAATACTTAGGGACTAGTAACTAACTAAATAAAATCCGGTGAAAATTAGATTTAATTTAGTTAGTCAAAACTTTATATTTATTCGAAAGAAAAATATAAGTTTATTACTAAACATTTTTATACGAGCTTAACTTAAAACAATCCATGGACCTAGGGGTGACACATTTAAGTAAACACTCCTATTTTTATATATTGTAAAATCATTATTATTATTTACGTATTATTTATACAGCAAAAAAAAAACTAAGAAAATACAATCAATATGCATCAGTTTACACGAACTGTTTTGTCACATCCCATATAAATGGTATTAAGTAGAAATATGAGTACTGTAGCAGATAAGGTCAATTTTAGGGTTTTAAGTATAATATTATTATATTTAAGTTATTAAGTTATAATTAGTTTTAATTATATTAAATACTTTAATAATTGTTTTAATCTTATAATTAGTATTAATTATTATAACTAATAATTAGTAATTAGTTTATAAATTAGTTAATTATTATAATTCCTGTTAGTTTATATTAATTTAATTAAAAACATGTTAATTAGTTAATTTAATCATATAGTTTTATTAAAAAGTTATTATTTTACTAATTACCATTTAGTAATAAAATTGTTGCATCATAATTAGTATAATTTCATTTAGTTCCTTTTTAAGTTAAATCTTGTAATCTTGTAATTTTATTTATGAAGTAAATTAGTTAAGTTATTTTCCATTATTGTTATATTATAAATTCCTAATACAAAACCCCCTTTAAATTAGTTTAACATCAAAGACTATTAAAAACCATTAAACACTCCATCTCCCTGTGGAACGAATCGGATTTACCTATAAAACTAAACTACGCGGATAGGACCAGTTGCCTATATATGTGTGAAATCAACCCGAATTCATTAAAACACCATATATACAAGAAATCAATTCGTGTAACAAAATAACTCAAATCCGTTCAAAATAAAGGTTACGTTTCAACGCATCACTGATCATTGGAGTGTATATACCAATAGTACATACATCTAAAAGCTGTGTATTGTACGAGTACGAATACGGGAGCATACGAGTAGAATTGTTGATGAAACTGAACGAGGATGTAATTGTAAGCATTTTTGTTAAGTAGAAGTATTTTGATAAGTGTCTTGAAGTCTTTCAAAAGTGTATGAATACATATTAAAATACTACATGTATATACATTTTAACTGAGTCGTTAAGTCATCGTTAGTCGTTACATGTAAGTGTTGTTTTGAAACCTTTAGGTTAACGATCTTGTTAAATGTTATTAACCCAATGTTTATAATATCAAATGAGATTTTAAATTATTATATTATCATGATATTATGATGTATGAATATCTCTTAATATGATATATATACATTAAATGTCGTTACAACGATAATCGTTACATATATGTCTCGTTTCAAAATCATTAAGTTAGTAGTCTTGTTTTTACATATGTAGTTCATTGTTAATATACTTAATGATATGTTTACTTATCATAATATCATGTTAACTATATATATATATATATATATATCCATATATATGTCATCATATAGTTTTTACAAGTTTTAACGTTCGTGAATCACCGGTCAACTTGGGTGGTCAATTGTCTATATGAAACCTATTTCAATTAATCAAGTCTTAACAAGTTTGATTGCTTAACACATTGGAAACATTTAGTCATGTAAATATCAATCTCAATTAATATATATAACCATGGAAAAGTTCGGGTCACTAGAGTATAAACTTAATGGGTAGGTAGTACTCGAATTTAAACTTATAAAATGCTAATATGAAGAAAAAGCTTTTATAAATGAGTTCATATTATGCTACGAAATACTATTGACAACTCTTAATATTCTGTATGATTAACTCGATTCAGCTGGCTATTTTGAAGGAAATGGCACCGACTACTCGACACACCATGAATATGAGCGAAGAGGAATTTCGTACCTTTCTTGCTGCAAACATAGCCGCAGTACAGGCTGCGCTACATACCAACAATAACTCTGAATCTAGCAATGCAGCTAACGGCGCAAGAAATTGTATAGGATGCTCCTACAAAGAATTCACTACCTGCAAACCTTTGGAATTTGATGGAACCGAAGGACCAATTGGATTGAAACGGTGGACCGAGAAAGTCGAATCAGTGTTTGCCATAAGTAAGCGTACTGAAGAGGACAAAGTTAAGTACGCTACGCATACCTTCACAGGTACTGCGTTAACGTGCTGGAACACCTATCTTGGACAGGTAGGACAAAATGCTGCTTACGCACTACCGTGGTCGGCATTCAAGCAATTGATGAACGAGTAGTACCGTCCTAGAAATGAAGTCAATAAACTCAAGGCAGAACTTAGAGAGTTACGAACACAAGGGTTCGACGTTACCATATATGAACGACGATTCACAGAGTTGTGCCTATTGTGTCCGGGAGCATTCGAAGATGAAGAAGAGAAGATCGACGCATTTGTAAAAGGGTTACCAGTTAGGATTCAAGAAGATGTGAGTTCACACGAGTCCGCTTCTATACAGAAGGCAAGTCGAATGGCTCATAAACTCATAAATCAGATTGAGAGAAGAATTAAAGAGCAGGTGGCCGAAGAAGCCAACATGAAACAACTAAAGAGGAAGTGGGAGGAAAACGGTGACAAGAGTCACCAGTACAACAACAACAACAATTACAACCACAATCGCAACAACTATCCCAACAACCGCAACAACAATCGCAACAATAACCGCAATCCTAACAATAACTACAACAAACATCCCAACAACAACAATAACTACAACAACCATTTCAACAACAATAACAATCCCAACAACAACCTCAATAACAATAACGGCAACAAAAACCAAAAACAACCATGTCATAGGTGTGAAGAAAATCATCAGGGGTTTTGCACGACATTTTGCAACAGGTGTAAAAGAAATGATAATAGCGCGACAAAGTGTGAGGTCTACGGACCAAATTTTAATAGAACTAAAGGAACAAATAATGTCGGAACAAGAAATACCGAAACGAATAGTGTCAGAGCAAGTAATACCAACGCTGTTTGTTATAAATGTGGAAAACCGGGTCACATTATTAGAAATTGCCCGAACCAGGGGAATACTAATGGGCAGGGCCGTGGAAGAGTTTTCAATATTAATGCGGCAGAAGCACAGGAAGACCCGGAGCTTGTTATGGGTACGTTTCTTATTGACGATAAATCTGCTTATGTTTTATTTGATTCGGGTGCGGATAGAAGCTATATGAGTATATGTCGGGAGAGAGAAATTAAACTGGGGGATGAAACTTTTAAAATTGATTTAATACCAGTCGAGTTAGGGAGTTTTGATGTAATAATTGGCATGGACTAGTTGAAAAAGGTGAGAGCAGAGGTCGTTTGTTACAAAAATGCGATTCGCATTATGCGTGAAAAAGAAAAACCTTTAATGGTGTACGGAGAAAAGAACAACACGAAATTAAATCTTATTAGTAGTTTAATGGTGCAAAAACTAATAAGAAAAGGTTGTTACGTCATTCTAGCACACATCGAGGAAGTTAAACCTGAAGAAAAGAACATCAGTGATGTTCCCGTCGCAAAAGAATTTCCCGATGTATTTCCGAAAGAATTACCAGGACTACCCCCACATCGATCCGTTGAATTTCAAATAGACCTTGTACCAGGAGCTACACCAATAGCTCGTGCTCCATACAGACTCACACCCAACGAAATGAAAGAATTACAAAGTCAGTTACAGGAACTTTTAGAGCGTGGTTTCATTCGACCAAGCACATCACCATGGGGAGCTCCTGTTTTGTTTGTCAAGAAGAAAGATGGTACATTCAGGTTATGTATCGACTACCGAGAGTTGAACAAACTTACCATCAAGAACCGCTACCCACTACCTAGAATCGACGACTTATTTGATCAACTACAATGCTCGTCTATTTAATCGAAGATCGATTTACGTTCTGGATATCATCAAATGTGGGTGAAGGAGGATGATATTCCAAAGACTGCTTTTAGGATGCGTTACGGTCATTAAGATTTTATGGTTATGCCGTTTGGATTGACTAACGCACCAGCTGTGTTCATGGACATCATGAACCGAGTGTGTGGGCCATATCTTGACAAGTTTGTCATTGTTTTCATCATGGACATACTTATTTACTCGAAGAATGATTAAGAGCACGAAGAACATTTGAGAAAAGTGCTAGAGTTGCTGAGAAAAGAAAAACTGTACGCTAAGTTTAAAAAGTGTGCATTTTGGTTGGAAGAAGTTCAATTCCTCAGTCACATAGTGAACAAAGAAGGTATTTAGGTGGATCCAGCAAAGATTGAATCCGTTGAAAAGTGGGAAACCCTGAAAACTCCAAAACACATATGCCAGTTTTTAGGACTAGCTGGTTACTACAGAAGGTTCATCCAAGACTTTTCCAGAATAGCAAAACCCTTGACTGCATTAACGCATAAAGGGAAGAAATTTGAATAGAAAGATGAACAAGAGAAAGCGTTTCAATTGTTAAAGAAAAAGTTAACTACGGCACCTATATTGTCATTACCTGAAGGGAATGATGATTTTGTGATATATTGTGACGCCTCAAAGCAAGGTCTCGGTGTTGTATTAATGCAACGAACGAAAGTAATTGCTTATGCGTCTAGACAATTGAAGATTCAAGAACAGAATTATACGATGCATGATTTGGAATTAGGCGCGGTTGTTTTTGCATTAAAGACTTGGAGGCACTACTTATATGGGGTCAAAAGTATTATATATACCGACCACAAAAGTCTTCAACATATATTTAATCAGAAACAACTGAATATGAAGCAGCATAGGTGGATTGAATTGTTGAATGATTACGACTTTGAGATTCGTTACCACCTGGGGAAGGCAAATGTGGTAGCCGACGCCTTGTGCAGAAAGGACAGAGAACCCATTCAAGTAAAAGCTATGAATATAATGATTCACACTAACCTTACTACTCAAATAAAGGAGGCACAACAAGGAGTTTTAAAAGAGGAAAATTTAAAGGATGAAATACCCAAAGGATCGGAGAAGCATCTTAATATTCGGGAAGACGGAACCTGGTATAGGGCTGAAAGAATTTGGGTACCAAAATTTGGAGATATGAGAGAAATGGTACTTAGAGAAGCTCATAAAACTAGATACTCAATACATCCTGGAACGGGGAAGATGTACAAGGATCTCAAGAAACATTTTTGGTGGCCAGGTATGAAAGCCGATGTTGCTAAATATGTAGGGGAATATTTGACGTGTTCTAAGGTCAAAGCGGAGCATCAGAAACCATCAGGTCTACTTCAACAACCTGAAATCACGAAATGAAAATGGGAAAACATTACCATGGATTTCATCACTAAATTGCCAAGGACTGCAAGTGGTTTTGATACTATTTGGGTAATAGTTGATCGTCTCACCAAATCAGCACACTTCCTACCAATAAGAGAAGATGACAAGATGGAGAAGTTAGCACGACTGTATTTGAAGGAAGTCATCTCCAGACATGGGATACCAATCTCTATTATCTCTGATAGGGATGGCAGATTTATTTCAAGATTCTGGAAGACATTACAGCAAGCATTAGGAACTCGTCTAGACATGAGTACTTCCTATCATCCACAAACTGATGGGCAGAGTGAAAGGACGATACAAACGCTTGAAGACATGCTACGAGCATGTGTTATTGATTTCGGAAACAGCTGGGATCGACATCTACCGTTAACAGAATTTTCCTACAACAACAGCTACAACAACATCTACCGTTAGTAGAATCTCCGATTTGTTGGAGTGAAGTGGGGGATAGACAGATTATGGTTCCGGAGATAACACAAGAAACTACCGAGAAGATCATCCAAATTCAACAACGGTTGAAAACCGCCCGAAGTCGACAAAAGAGCTACGCTGACATTAAAATAAAAGATATAGAATTTGAAATTGGAGAGATGGTCATGCTTAAGGTTGCACCTTGGAAAGGCGTTGTTCGATTTGGTAAATGAGGGAAATTAAATCCAAGGTATATTGGACCATTCAAGATTATTGATCGTGTCGGACCAGTAGCTTAGCGACTTGAGTTACCTCAACAACTCACGGCTGTACATAACACTTTCCACGTCTCAAATTTGAAGAAATGTTTTGCTAAAGAAGATCTCACTATTTCGTTAGACGAAATCCAAATCAACGAAAAACTTCAATTCATCGAAGAACCCGTCGAAATAATGGATCGTGAGGTTAAAAGACTTAAACAAAACAAGATACCAATTGTTAAGGTTCGATGGAATGCTCGTAGAGGACCCGAGTTCACCTGGGAATGAGAAGATCAGATGAAGAAGAAATACCCGCACTTATTTCCAGAAGATACGTCAACACCTCCGACTGCTTAAAAATTTCGGGACGAAATTTATTTAACGAGTAAGTACTGTAGTGACCCGAACTTTTCCCTGTTTATATATATTAAATGAAATTGATATTTACATGATTAAGTGTTTCTAACATGTTAAGCAATCAAACTTGTTAAGACTTGATTAAATGAAATAGGTTTCATATAGACAATTGACCACCCAAGTTGACCGGTGATTCACGGACGTTAAAACTTATAAAGACTATATGATGACATATATATGATTATATATATAATTAACATGATATTATGATAAGTAAGTATCTCATTAGGTATTTTAACAATGAGTTATATACATAAAATTGAGTTTATTGAATTAAGAAACTCGAAACGATATATATAACGATCATCGTTATAACAACGTCTTACTAATTATATATGAATCATATTAAGATATTGTTACAACTATGTTTAATAATAATAAATGATAAGTAAACATGTCATTATGTATATTAACAATGAACTACATATGTAAAAACAAGACTACTAACTTAAGGATTTCGAAACGAGACATATGTGTAACGATTATCGTTGTAACGACATTTAAATGTATATATATCATATTAAGATATATTAATATATCATAATATCATGATAATATAATGATTTAACATCTTATTAGATATAATAAACATTGGGTTAAAAACATTTAACAAGATCGTTAACTTAAAGGTTTCAAATCAACATTTACATGTAACGACTAACGATGACTTAACAACTCAGTTAAAATGTATATACATGTAGTGTTTTAATATGTATTTATATACTTTTTAAAGACTTCAAGTCACTTATCAAAATACTTCTACTTAACAAAAATGCTTACAATTACATCCTCGTTTAGTTTCATCAACAATTCTACTCGTATGCACCCGTATTCGTACCCGTACAATACATAGCTTTTAGATGTATGTACTATTGGTATATACACTCCAATGATCAGATCTTAGCAGCCCATGTGAGTCACCTAACACATGTGGGAACCATCATTTGGCAACTAGCATGAAATATCTCATAAAATTACAAAAATATTAGTAATCATTCATCACTTATTTACAAGTAAACAAAATTACACATCCTTTATATCTAATCCATATACCAACGACCAAAAACACCTATAAACACTTTCATTCTTCAATTTTCTTCATCTAATTGATCTCTCTCAAGTTCTATCTTCAAGTTCTAAGTGTTCTTCATAAATTCTATAAGTTCTAGTTTCATAAAATCAAGAATACTTCCAAGTTTGATAGCTTACTTCCAATCTTGTAAAGTGATCATCCAACCTCAAGAAATCTTTCTTATTTACAGTAAGATATCTTTTTAATACAAGGTAATACTCATATTCAAACTTTGATTCAATTTCTATAACTATAACAATCTTATTTCGAGTGGAAATCTTACTTGAACTTGTTTTCGTGTCATGATTCTGCTTCAAGAACTTTCAAGCCATCCAAGGATCCTTTGAAGCTAGATCTATTTTTATCATTTCCAGTATGTTTATCCACAAAACCCGAGGTAGTAATGATGTTCATAACATCATTCTATTCATATATATAAAACTACCTTATTCGAAGGTTTAAACTTGAAATCACTAGAACATAGTTTAATTAATTCTAAACTTGTTCGCAAACAAAAGTTAATCCTTCTAACTTGAATTTTAAAATCAACTAACATATGTTCTATATCTATATGATATGCTAACTTAATACTTTAAAACCGGAAAACACGAAAAACACCGTAAAACCGGATATACGCCGTCGTAGTAACACCGCGGGCTGTTTTGGGTTAGTTAATTAAAAACTATGATAAACTTTGATTTAAAAGTTGTTTTTATGGGAATATAATTTTTCTTATGAACATGAAACTATATCCAAAAATCATGGTTAAACTCAAAGTGGAAGTATGTTTTCCAAAATGGTCATCTAGACGTAGTTCTTTCGACTGAAATGACTACCTTTACAAAAATGACTTGTAACCTGTATTTCCGACTATAAACTTATACTTTTTCTGTTTAGATTCATAAACTTAAGTTCAATATGAAACCATATCAACTTGAAACACTCAAAACGGATTTAAAATGAAGAAGTTATGGGTAAAACAAGATTGGATATTTTTGCTTGTTGTAGCTACGTGAAAATTGGTAACAAATTTATATTAATCATATCCTAGCTAACTTATATTGTATTATGCATGTATTCTAATATATTATGTAATCTTGGGATACCATAGACACGTATGTAAATGTTTTGACATATCATATCGACCCATCTATATATATTATTTGGAACAACCATAGACACTCTATATGCAGTAATGTTGGAGTTAGCTATACAGGGTTGAGGTTAATTCCAAAAATATATATACTTTGAGTTATGATCTAGCCTGAGACGTGTATACATTGGGTCATGGATAGATTCAAGATAATATATATCAATTTATTTCTGTACATCTAACTATGGACAACTAGTTGTAGGTTACTAACGAGGACAGCTGACTTAATAAACTTAAAACATCAAAATGTATTAAAAGTGTTGTAAAATATTTTGAACATACTTTGATATATATGTACATATTTTTTATAGGTTCGTGAATCGACCAGTGGCCAAGTCTTAATTCCCGACGAAGTAAAAATCTGTGAAAGTGAGTTATAGTCCCACTTTTAAAATCTAATATTTTGGGATGAGAATACATGCAGTTTTATAAATGTTTTACGAAATAGACACAAGTAATTGAAACTACATTATATGGGTGAATGATCGAAGCCGAATATGCCCCTTTTGCTTGGTAACCTAAGAATTAGTAAACCGATCTACTAATTGACGCGAATCCTAAAGATAGATCTATTGGGCCTAACGAACCCCATCCAAAGTACCGGATTCTTTAGTACTTGGATGTTGTTTTTATCATGTCCGAAGGATTTCCCGGAATGATAGGGGATATTCTTATATGCATCTTGTTAATGTCGGTTACCAGGTGTTCACCATATGAATGAATTTTATCTCTATGTATGGGATGTATATTGAAATATGAAATCTTATGGTCTATTATTATTATTATGATATGATAATATATAGGTTAAACCTATAACTCACCAAAATTTTTGTTGACGTTTTAAGCATGTTTATTCTCAGGTGATTATTAAGAGCTTCCGCTGTTGTATACTAAAATAAGGACACGATTTGGAGTCCATGCTTGTATGATATTATGTAAAAACTGCATTCAAGAAACTTATTTTTGATGTAATATATTCTTATTGTAAACCATTATGTAATGGTCGTGTGTAAACGGTATATTTTAGATTATCATTACTTGATAATCTACGTAATGCTTTTTAAACCTTTATCGATAAAATAAAGGTTATGGTTGTTTTAAAAATGAATGCAGTCTTTGAAAAACGTCTCATATAGAGGTCAAAACCTCGCGACGAAATCAATTAATATGGAACGTTTATAATAAATATTAATAGGACATTTCATTTAATACCCAAGATAGCATTAGGTCCGTTGAGCATATCTCTTAAATATCTAATTGCCCCATCATTCGATGAAGCATTATCAACCGTTATTGTCAACACCCGATCAATTCCCCATTCTTGTAAGCAAAAATAAACCAACTTTCCTATTGTCACACCCTTATGGTTAGATATTTGACAAAAGTTAATAATTTTCTTTCTCAAAATCCAGTTTTCATCAACCCAATGAGCCGTTAGACACATATAATTGAAGTTTTGAACGGACGTCCATGTGTCGGTAGTAAGAGACACGGTTTGATTTTTGAAAAGTTGTTTGAGCTTATTCTTCTCTTCTTGATAAATTGACAAACAATCTCTAGCTATTGTCCACCTAGATGGAAATTTAAATGAGGGATTCAAATCCCAGATAAATTCCCGTAACCCCTCATCATCGACAACGCTAAATGGTCTATTGTCTTTAATACACATGCGAGCTAGAGATTTTCTAGCTTTCTCTTGTGAAAAAGAATGAGAATTCAAATTGCCGCCGTCTCCTAAAGTGGTGGGCGCAAAGCGCAAGGTAGATTGTTTTTTTATATATATATTTTTTGTAAACCGGTGACTTCTTGCATACATTTTTCAAATGATATGACATGGAACTCGTACCATGGGTTTTTGATCCAGCAGACATTTTCCTTGAACAAAACGTACATTTTACCTTATTGTTATTGCTTCCATTGACGTAATTAAAATACTCCCACACGCATGATCTTTTAGTACCACCGTTATTCTCTTCATTTCCAATAGCTTCTTTGTCGACATCAATCACTGGTGTCTCATTTTTCTCCAAATCAACATCGATGTTGTGTTCCGTATGTTGCGATTCCATCTACAAAGTTAAAAGTTTAAACGATTAAAGATGTAAATACACATTAGAATCAATAACAAGAATAGTTATAAATCATTGTTACCTACCTTCAAGTTTTTAATAAATCATTGATTTTCAAAAAAAAAAAAAAAAGATAGCATTTAAGAACAATTAAAGATGTAGGTACTGAGGTTATGGTGTTTTTACTTTTTATAACATCTAGTCAAATAAATATTGATAATGATGATTAGCTTTAGTTGTGTATAACTATATATCAATCAATCAATCAATCAATCAATACCAAGAATAAATCACGGGTTCTTTATCTTTATTTATGACATATATACGAATATATTACACATGGGTTAAGCATGAATCATGGCACCGCACCGGGCACTCAAGGTTTTTATTATGATTTATTAAATTAATAAAGTATAATGATGATAATGATATAACGGGGCGGTTCGGTTAAAGTGGAGCGGATATAGTTTATTTCCATAACCACCCCGTTTAGTTCGGTTAATTCGTAAGTGTTAACCAAATCCGCGGTTAAGTCTTCGGTTCGGTTAATATGGGTCGGTTTTATTGGTTAAATCGGTTATGGTTCGGTTAATTCGGTTTTCTGCTCACCCCTAACTGATATGTATGACTCTCTATGATTTTTTAAAGGCATCACACTTTGAGTTTAAATGATTATATTGGAGCAACATTCGTGTGATAGGATGTATAACAATGGGCCAAGGTATATGTCGTCAAATTTGTTTTGTGCTTTTATCTTATGGAAATCGGTTAACTATTAATTTTGTTTTCCTTTGTAGTAGCAATGATGAACATCGTATCTTAATGGATTTTTTTTACGGTTGAAGCTTTTCCCTTGGTTGGAGGTGGTACGTGAACGGAAAAAAAAAGTCATTTAACGTATATGAGTCAACAATTTTTTTTCCTGGAATGACTGCACGATTTACTCAATCATGAGATACCTCGGAGTACACTTCATTTTTGTACTTTAATGAAGGCGAGGATAAATTTAAGTTTCTTTATGTTGATGAACAATTCAAGGAGATAAAGAATCATTCTGTACGAAATAACTCAAGGGTTAGGTTGTACTTGCTTCGCAAAGATAGTTCGAGCAGTGAAGCAGAGTAATTTGGCAACGACTTTCTTTTTTGGTAACTGTGGTTTTCTATATCCCTATTACACAATTGTGTTTAAGGAAATTTATAGTTTGTACATATATGTTTATAATTAAGTGTAAATTTACGTAACTAGACGCGTTCTGGGATGTATATTTGTTGTAATGAATATAAATTCAGTTTGTCTGTTAGTTTCTAATGTTATTCTAAATTCTATGAGTTTTGGATTATGTGATCGCGTTTACAAACCAAAAGAACATGTTATGTTACATTATGTATATTTTCGCACTTACGGTAAGCATGATGGAATTTACGGTTGCTTTATCAATATTTTGTGTACATATGATTCGTGTGTTTACTGCTTTGTACTTTGGGTCTTGGTTGTTATCTGTTTGTCGATATCAAATTTCTGTTTGAACAAAATAATGGATGCAATGATCGCATTTAGTGGTAAATCAATTATCCTAGGAGACGATTTCCAATAGACACTACCAATGACAAAAAACGATTGTTTGGTCTCGAATTTTAGGTGTTTCAAAGGTTTCTAGGTTGGTTGAAAACATGATGCTATCCCATTGTAACCTAACCGATCAAGAGCGAGTTTAAATTCAAAGTAATCCATTGTATTTGTCATTGAAGTGTAATTAGTTCTTTTTTTATTTACCTAAATAAAAGGAACAGCTGCTTCATCAGTACACGCATGGTTTACTATGTAGGTTGTTACTAGTTTGATTCTTGGGTGGTTTTTTTTTCAAGAATTTCTAGCGCCAAATACCATGCTAGTTGTTTTCTTTATGTCTTTTTCCTTCTCTGAAACCCACCAAATCTACGTTTTAGTTTTTTTTCCCCCTACAAACTCGACTTTCTTTGTCCTCATTAAAATCCTCCCTACATATACTTTGGAGACAACATACTATATATAAGAATATTGCTGCAATTCTACATGGTTTCCAGTCGGCATTGTTAGCTGCAATTATAAGTTTTTTTTCTTACTTATTTATACAATTGCCTTTTATTACTAATTTATTCATGCTGCTAAGAAGGTGTTTGTTGTTTTTCTTCAAATTCCTAATATTGCCTATCTGATTTTGCTTTAAATTTTCATAATTTGGAGACTTTGTTGCTGTAGTATTCAGCATTTGCATGTGTGTTTGTTTCTTTCCTCGCCGATTCTAATGTCATCGAGCAAGAAAAGGAAAAGGCCACGGTTTGATCAACATACTAATGATGAAGCAGATGGTGCACAAGTTCCTTCGGTTCATTCGGTTTCTGTTACTAACACATAGGCATCAAGAAGGGATGCGATTTTATGTCGTCGAGGTTCTATTTCTGATACAGAAGGTTAGCAACGCATCTTGCTAAGATGGAATTATATTGTATTCCATTGTATGTTGTTGATTGAAGTATATCTTTTTAGGAGTTACAGCTGTTGGTGAATCTTGTTCTGTTGTGACCGGATCACCAATTGATAAACATCATCCAACTCTACAGAATGATGGTATGTGTGTTGCTTCTTTATATGTGTTTTCAGTTGTTTATTGTTGCTATTTTATTTGTTTCTTGAATCTAAATTTATTATTATAACAATTAGGTGCTTCTACAATGTATCGTGATTTTGGTGATTGATCGAATGTTTATATTCATTGTGGTGCATTGTTTTGGTATGAATAAAGGTTAAAGTCACAGTTTCCTGATCGAAGGGTCCATTATTTGTCTTGATGGCACAGTTATGGTTGCACCTGATCCTGCACCCCCGGAAGAAATTAAAAACTTCTTCCAGGGTCATCGGTTTATGGAAAACATTAGGGCTTATAATCAGATGTTTAGCATGACATCTTTTGGTGCATGGATTGATGAATCTATTAATGATGGCAGCGGTCCATATGTGTTCAAAATATCAGGTCAACTTTATCACTGGATTGGATCGCTATGTCTACCTAAATGGTGTATGCCTAGGTTTCTTCAGCTATATGTTTACGATACTAAACATGAAGTTCACAACATAATGTCACATTTTGGAGGTGAGGAGTCTGATAGATTGTCTTCTGATGTAGTGGCACGACTAATTGTTTTGTTGGATACGCACAATGAGTTAGTGAAGCTATTTAGAACAACTCTAGAAAAATGTTTAGAGAATACATTACCATCTTTTAGAATCTGTCTGTTCAATGTTGGTGGATCAAGGCAAAATGATTTGCCTGTGTCAAATTCTATTGGGGCAATCGTGTCTGACAGTGGACCAAAAAGTGGTAGCGATTATGATGTAATCATAGAATGTAAAGTAGGGACACCACAGAGAGTAAACAAGTTACATCCGCATTATATGTCTTTGCAATATCCATTATTATTTATTTATGGACAACGAGGTTTTCATATCGACATGAAACTACGTAGAGTTCCTGGGCGTAGAGTTCGAAATAATGATAAGCTTACAATGAATATGTTCTACAGTTTCCAACTGCATAAAAGGCTGAATTTGTATAGTCTACTTATGAGATCTGGCATATTGTTCCAGCAGTATGTTGTCACTGCGTATTGCAGGTACTAAACTTGATCGAATAGATTATATAATAAGTAAACAACAGGACATCAGAAACAATTATCCGTCAGGTATTTATGACGCTATTTGTAACGACCCAAAATTTGGTATTTGGAATGTCGAGAGTTTGATGTGCAAAAGTTTGGTGTATGTTGCAAGGTTATGCGCGCGTTCATCATTTGGGCCATAACTTCCTCATACGAACTCGGATTGATGCGAATCAAAAGCCCAGACGACCGTAATTCGAGCTCGGACATTTTTAATTTCTCATTGTGAGTTTGAAGGCTCTAGGAGTGCTGCTTTTAGGCTAAGAGCGCCTCTTTTGGACCTGTTTGGGTACTGATTGTATTTTTGGACTTTTAAATGAAGTGCATATTGGTCAATTCACTTGTGAACGTGTCTATGGCTTGGAAAGAAGATTTCTATCTCATTCTTATCCTTATTTCAGCCACACAAATCCTCTCATCCATTTCTAGAGAGAGGAAGAGCTTTTAGAGTGAGAAAGCTCAAGATTATGAAGATGGAGCTTGAATCCTTTCATGGTGCAAGAGTTAAAGTTATTCATCTTCATTCTAGCTACATTTTGATGGTGATGGTAAGTTCTAACTCTGATTTTAATTGTTTGATTCTTGTTTGGGTTAGGGTTTAAGTTGATGATGAGTTATAGAACCCATTTCTTATGAAATTTGGGGGTTTTGGTGTAAGCTTGTGATTATGAACCCTAATATGGTGGGATTAGGGTTTAATGACGAATTTGGGTGTATTTGTCTTTAATTTAAGTGATAGTCACTAGATTGGAGGAGTATTGGTGATTTTGGTGTTCTTAAGAATAAGTTTGAAGTCATGCACACAAGGTGTTTGATGAAATGCCTCAAAGAGGTGAAGTTGTTGTGATAACTAGGTTTATGATCTAAAATCAACCTTTGATAGTATGATTAATCAATTAGGTAACATGATGGCGATTTAGGTGTGTTTAAGAGTTTGATTTTGGTCAAAAATTGAGTGTTGACTTGGATATGATGTCAAACTAAGGATTTGGGTCAAGTTTTGAGAAATGGATACTTGAGTACTTGATTAAATTGGATAATTGGTGTTTTGAAAACTTAATCACTAATCATTATTGGCATTGGTTGATATTGGGAGAATTTGACTTAAGTCAAAGTTGGTCAAGGGCAATATGGGTCGTTATTGCCTAAGTTGGGTGATTTGGGCAAGTGATGTTTGTATGATCACTAACTAACTAATGATCTAGTGTTGACACCTAGGTTGGTCTATTTGGGTTGAATTGTGCCTATTGGTGTAGGTACGGGTTACCACCCGTAGTTCTAATTTGGTTATGTCCATTTAGGTGATTATATGGGAGGGTTTTGGCGAGCAAAGTATGATCCCTCGGCTAAGGGACATTTTTGTCGGGTTCTCTGTTAGAGAATGGTTATTTATGTGCATAATGTACCTACGTGTGATATATGTGTTTACTTGCTCGAATTTGAAGACGAAGATCATGTTGTACATGACTTGTGCGGGTATTCCAAGGTGAGTGGAATAATTATATGTGTATGTATATGATGTATTTATTTGTGTAGTGTGAGATGTGAAGTGTCGAAGTGTTAAGACACCACATTTCATGCGACGAGTGAAGTATAGAAGTGTTAAGACACCACTCCGTGATATATGACGAGTGAAGTGTCGAAGTGTTAAGACACCACTCCGGGAAGTTTGACGGGTGAAGTATCGATGTGTTAAGATGCCACCAGGGGTGAAGTATCGATGTGTTAAGATGCCACCCAGGGGTTAGTGATACGTTCTTAAGTACGCTAACAGATGTTGTGAACACCGATGGTCTTTCGCGAACACCATTCCCTTGTACGATTGGTTAACCATGGTTATGTGTTGTAGTTTTATCATGTTAAAAATTGTGAACTATATGCTATTGGCGATACTAGCTTATTTTGAAATGCGGATATTTAGTTTATGCATTGTGATTGCACGATCGTTGAATTGCTAGCTCGTATGGGGTATTTGTGTAAGTGTTTGCAAGTAAGTAGATTATATATGTATATGTATAATTATTTCATTCACTAACCTTCATGCTTACTCCCTCGTTGTTTACCTTTTTGTATAGGTACCGTTTGTTGTATTGGAGAATTCTAGTAGCTTGGTTAGGTTGCTAGAAGTTGGCTTATGACGGAGTAGCATTGGCTTTGGATGTGGGTTGGGGTTTGGTAAAATCCCCGAAATCATGCTCATGGTATTGGGTTGGGATGTCGAGTCTTAATCCTTTGTTTTGGTGTAATTGGGTCGAAATTGTCACCTTAATTGTAACGGGTCGTTTTGTAGCAACTAATGATTGGTCATGGTTATGTAAGACTAAAATATGTAAACGGTGGTATTTTGTGTCATAATGAACTTGTGTTTGGGTTCTTGGAGTGTAAACTTATGTTTGGGTAATTGGGTTGGAATGACACTTAGTCAAATTTCGAATCTGCAACATTCAGGTGCAAGAGCGTCGCTTTTAAGGGTAAAAGCACCGCTCCTGGTCAGTAACTGGTGGTCTTTTCAAATAGTCGGCAGAAGTGCCGCTTTTGGGCAACAAAAGCGCCGCTCCTGAGTCACAAAAGCGCCGCACCTGTTGGATGGTGCACCGTTCCTGTTTTTTTTTTAAAAAATAAATATTTAGTCAATTTTTAATTAAACGGTTTGGAGTCGTTTCACTATTGATAGAGGAGATCATATTGGTTCCGACATTGGTACCCGTAAAATTCACACTGTTCTTTTACTAGCGGACAATGATATATGTACAGTCACTATTTGGATGCATTAGCGATTACCCGTGTTTGATATGGCCGAAACGGATGGTTTTATTGATGCGGTATCGTTAGGCCGTAAGGCGTCAGACTCAGTTGATCAAGGTAGAAGACAGGGTTTTATTTTATTTTTATTTTGCGGGGCCTAAATTAACTTTTAACTTTCTAATGTAGAAGGTGTAAGTTAACCTAGGGTCGTGTTTTTGAATGGTTTAACGAATTGAAGATCAAGTGGATAATTTTCTTTTATTTAAATTACCTGGATAAAAGGATAATAGTTGGTTTAAGCTAAAGGCCGTAATTGCGGAAAAGTAAATAAAGTGGAAGGATATCCGGAGTATACAGATCAGGGAAATGTTGACCAAGATATCAGTTTGGGCTAGTGAAAGGTAATTATGTTGATATTAAAGCTATGATTGGAATGGTGTAGATCTGGTTGGATGAGCCAATTACACAGACCTACTTATCTCGAGTTTAACACCCCGCCAAATTTCCATCTGACGACGTGTTAATCAAAGGTCCCACAGTTAACAGTTACGCCCTCTATATGAGACGTTTCAAAATAATCGCATTTATTTTTATTAAAAAGTTGACTTTCAAAACATAAGTCAATAAATCCCACAATAAGTAACACTGTTGTGATCGTAACCACAAGCCAATAGTATTAAATAGTTGTAAAAGTTTTAAATGCGATAATAAATAATGTCTTTAATAAAGTATGCTGATCCAAAGCCAGACACAACAAAAGTCTACCTCTTAAGGACCTGAGAATAAAACACGCAAAACAGGTCAACAAATAATGTTGGTGAATCTACAGGTTTAAACTAACGTAACAGTATCTGAAAAAGAGTTATCAGAAAATAGTTCAAGTTCATTGACCACGAGATTTTACAAGTACAACTCCAAGTTGTGAAACGTTTACATAATCCATGAGCACCTGAATACTAGCAATGACCAGAGTATAGAAACCACTACACTCCCTTTACCCCATAAAAATGTTATACACTTGTTCGAGTGTATTTAATGTTCAAGTAAATGCTCCATGGTTAATATTGTTTAGGCAAGGTTTGTCTAACCTAACGGATCTGTCTATCTAAATTGTGCTTACCCGAAGGTAATAAAAGTATTCAAGCTAGAGGCTTTATGAACAAACTCAATATGTATATATAGTACTCGTGTCAACATAAAAGCATTTGAAAATGTAAGTATAACAGCATGTATTCTCATCCCTGAAAACATGTAAAAAGCGGGACTGTAGACTCACCTTCGATAAAGCTCGGATTAATGACAAATGACTTTTGAGATTTAGTACCGAGAAGTGCAACCTAAGTATACGTATTTAGATTGGTCAACATATATTTCTTAAACAAATGTGGTTTCATAGAGTAAGTGGTATTATTGCTCGACTCGACTCGTTTCAAAGTAAAAGTCAACATATAGTCAACTAGTTCATGCAAGTCAACAAAAGTCAACCAAAGTCAAACCAAAAGTCAAACTTGGTCAAAGTAACCAACTAAAGTCAACATCAGTAGGTTCATATCAAAAGTTGGTCAACATGTCAAACCTAGGTCAACTAATACATTTCAGTTCAAAATTTTCCAAATATGCGATTACAGATTATCGTTATTCATAGCGTTCATGTACATGTTGCAAACAACCCAAAATATCTCATAGCACATAATTCATGACAACATGGCAAACTCCAGATCACAAGTAAACTCAATATCGATTCCAAAAAGTCCTGCCGGGGCCTCATACGATGTCTACAATTTGTGTTTCAGAAGAGGTACATTTATCGTTTACTAAATCAGGTTCTGACTGCGCACTGATTTCGTATTGGCTATAACCTGAGCTAGGGACATGCAGTTAATACAAGGTCAGTGGCCATGGTTCTAGGACAAGTCAAATTATCACATATCCAAAAATGAGCAACTTTGGTTTAGCCAATTGGTACAGTTTATTCAATCAATTTGGATGTTTAGTTTCAGCTCAATTCAGAAGTCATCAAAACTATGGCCCTAGCGTGCACAATGCATAAGGTTTTAGAGGTTGCAACAAACTAAAAATATATCACATAACATATAAAGATTCATATTAAATAAGATCAAGGTCTCAAAACATGTAAAAGTCAATTTATATGGCAAAAGGTGCATACGTTACAGATTTGGTCAACATACAAGTTACCATTTCGACATGCACATAACACAAGCTTCACACACCCGAATGATTCAAGGCCTAGATGAAAAGTTAACTAAAAACTTATGAAATTTTCAGATATGCAAAGACCTTAAACAATATCACACTTCAAATCCATTAAAAATTCAGTTTCATCATACCGAGCAAATCAGTTTTTCGCATACGGTCAAACAAGCATAACGTGAGCATTATAAATCCAAATCGCATGATATCCTAGTCTAACTTGAGTGTCTTTAAGTATTATATTCAATGGTTGACATATTATAACATAATTCACAAAGCATACAACTCGGAATATTCGGATTCATGGCAAGATCACAACAAAACTTCAATTTAACATATCTAAAGCATACGATAACGAAATCGATTGATTCTTGCGCCTAAAGTTATTAATTTTTCGATCTCTTTCTATCTAGATAATAATCATTTACAGAAAACAAGTCCATCAAATCAGTATCATCAATAAACAATTCAGTTTTTAATCAAAACAATCAATACGAACAAATTAACGATTAAACAAGCATACAAACACGATGAATCGAGCAATTGACCAACATAAACTATGAAACCTTATGAAATCAGAATTTTTAGAGCTAGGGTTTGTAAAATTATACCTTAGATCAACAAATTAAATACACCAACACGTAGAGGACGATGCGAATTGCACTTTTCGTGTTCAAGGCTTGATCAAAAATTGAAGATTGAAGGTATGGTGATGGTGATGGTAGGCGACGGTTGGGAGGGAGAGGAGAAGCAAAAAAAATTCGACTGGAATTAGGGTGGAGATTAGGGTGCAATATTATCATGCTAGCTATTTATATCCAAGGCCCTAATCTAATCACTAGCTAATTATTAAGCCCATCACACACACAAAAAAATAAATAAATAAAAGGGGAGGGGGTGTCCAATTGGCCGAATGGCCCAATGGGGTGTCTCCCGGGCTCGTGTTTTGCAAAAGCGTGTATTCGTGGCTCGTTTCAAGTGCCGTTTAGATGTACCGAAGGCCCAGAACGCTAAACCGATCGTTAAAACGCAACCAAACGTTTAAATTATTAAAATCCCAAATAAATTAAATATTTTCAAAAGTTAATAATTTTTAAAATAATTATTAAAATAAATCCGAGCGTTTCGTTGCTCGAAAAGCAGTTTTTGTCGTTATTCAAATCGTAGCGTTTTTATCGTATTTCTTTTATCCGAAATATTTTTATCGATTAATATTAACCCATATTAATTCAAATAACCCTCCAAGGATCACGTATGCATTTAGTACACTAAACACAAAAAAGTCAAATAATCACCGTTAAATCAACTAGCGGACAGTTAATATGTAACGACCCAACCCGTTAACCATCCGAAAACGTGCCACAAAAAAAATTTCTGAAACAGTTGATCTGGACGGCGTCCAAAAGCTTGGACGGCGTCCAGCTCTTAAGACTGGGACGGCGTCCAGACATCCGGGACGACGTCCAGATGTACTAAAACATTCTGATCAGTTTTTCGAACTCACGCGGGCGAAAACCCGCTTCCCAACACTTTTAAACCAAAACACTTTCACAATATATTACAATAGTTTAAACTAAGAGTTTTTCACAATAAAAACCGAGTTTTACGACACCGGGCCCACATCGACCCAAAATACCATAAGTGACTATTTCGACCCATTAGTTTATACAAAAACATAGACCGAGCATGGGATTGGGGACACGCTACCCAATCCTAATCAAATCCAAAAGCAAGTCTTCTAAAGCAACTACGCAAGTCCACTAATCCCCGCGCTTACCCGAGCCACCGCATCCATGCAATCTATAAAAATGTAAACAACGAGAGGGTAAGCTAACGCTTAGTGAGTGAAAATATACTACATACATATATATGTATAAAATGGACACGCCACAATAATAATCAAATAGCGCATACCGAAGCATCCAAGTATAAGGTAAGCTAAACCTAGCATACCGTACGTTCACTAAGCACAAGTTAACAACACCAACAATATAGTAAGTTCGCAAACAACGTTGCGAGCAATGCCAATAAGCTACAACCAGAAGGTTAGCTACATCACGTCAATACAACATTATACGTATACAATATATATATATATATATATATATATATATATATATATATATATATATATATATATATATATATATATATATATATATATATATATATATATATATAACAACGCGTAAAACTCCCAAGGTTAACCATAACGCTATGGTGCTACCGGCTCGTGGTTCACACCATACGCAATTGAGTCATACTCTTTTATAGTGCTACCGGTTCGTGGTTCACACTCAATGCTACCGGCTCGTGGTTGACATAAATTATTTTATAGTGCTACCGGCTCGTGGTTCACACTCGATGCTACCGGCACGTGGTTCACATCAATTATTTTATAGTGCTACCGGCTCGTGGTTCACACTCGATGCTACCGGCTCGTGGTTCACATCAATTATTTTATAGTGCTACCGGCTCATGGTTCACACTCAATGCTACCGGCACGTGGTTCACATCAATTATTTTATAGTGCTACCGGCTCGTGGTTCACACTCGATGCTATCGGCTCGTGGTTCACATTAATTGTTTTATAGTGCTACCGGCTCGTGGTTCACACTCGATGCTACCATAACATCCACAAACAAATACACCATAAACATGAACGCATAATTATTCCACTCACAATATTAACCCTTCGCCGTTGGGGTTATATAATCCACATCACCCGCCCATGTGATAACGTACACACAAAGTGTGCACCTCGTCAAAGGTGGTCAACCAAAACGCACAACCGTGCCAATTGGACCTATACACAAGTCCATCAATCCACCTATATGTGAAGTGAGCTCTATGACCGAGAACCACTTCACCCGACCCGCACCCATCCTACACATACATATGCACATAGGATATTAACACTCACCTTGTCGCCTTGATGAATGCAACCGAATAATTCGCAACGCGCCAAATGGAAAGTACCTATTCCATTATCACAAACACAACCACACAATTAGGGTTGACTTACAAACCAACACAATTGACACCTAGTGCAAATTCGACCCATTTGCACTTCCAAGCACGAAACGCGCCCAAACTAACCAATATCCACTAACACGAGTGAAAATGGTCCTAACACACCGATTAAGCCCGAACACAAGTGTTAAACACGTGTCGTACCCATTTTGACACCAAAACCCTAATTTGACCCATTTCAAAATTAGGCAACCAAACACACCCAAAAGTGTTACAACACTTCCATAATCACTATACCTAGTGATTAAACTCACCATCAAACCCTAAACAAGGCCAAATCGTCAACTGACCCAAAACCCACCAAGTGACAAGAACAACAAGTCACCATAAACCCATTTCATCATCTAAAAGGGTTTCATAACAATCTAGCTCAAAACCCTAACTTGAACATCAAATCTAACAAATGAAATTCGGAGTTTGAGCTTACCAATACCACCACAACGTAGCTAAGAGCGAGATGAACAACTTTAGAACCCGAGCTTTTGCGAGAATCCGACTCCTTCTTTTCCAAATCCACCTCTCTCTCTCTAGAACTTCTCCTCTCTCTCTAGATAATGTTGGGAGTGTTTGTGAGGATGAAATATGATCCACAAATGACCAAGGAACCAGCCTTGAAGGCTCCAAACCGGCATCTAAGTGATTTTACCATTTTACCCCTTTTAAAATAATTAAAACAGCTGGCTCGACAGACCGTTTGGACGGCGTCCCAAACTTTGGACGACATCCCACCTTTTGTTGCTGGACGGCGTCCCCCCTATCGGGACGGTGTCCCACCTTTTGTTGCTGGACGGCGTCCCTCCTATCTGGACGGCGTCCCGACCTACTGCAAAATCAGAAACAAAAACAGGGTGTTACAACTCTCCCCCACTTAGAATCGATCACGTCCTCGTGATCCTCGTCACTTAACCAAATGGACCACAAATGGACCACACTCCACGGTCCTCAACATAAGTCCCAATCCGACTTTCCTAGTCAACTCTTCCCAAGGAATCACCTTTAACAACTAAAATCGTCTCCCGCGATTTATCAAACCCACTATCTGAACACTAAAACCATGCTCACTCCCTATCATCGGGAAAACTCAACCAATCTCGGACCGAGATATCAACCCTTCAGCGTACCATTACAGGTACAATGCTAGAAGCAACCAAGTCTCAATCCTAAAGTCAACAATCCGAAACGATGAAGACCAAACCACATGAATCCTTACGGATTACCCTTACCACTAAACATCCTTTGTAGTGCGCAATACAACCAATACGCCACTATCCTAACATCATAAACAACGGCTAAAACCAAAAGCGCCCAAAATGACTATGGCAATGCTAATCCTAAGGTGTACAAAATCGGCTATTGTCACACGTGTGACAACATGTGAGCGAAACACGGCTATCGCATCACAAATCACACCACACGGTCCTCACGACCCCACTATCGGCGTATAAAACAACCGATAGTTCCCACAACACAACTCAAGAACGGTACTCTCATTTCCCACCGGTACTCGCATTTCCCGATAATGTTATGCCATGCCGACGTAACACTACTCTCCTGATGAAGTCAGCGGACCCCGAAGGCCATGCTTCACCAATCTCAACACCGGATGAAGTCAGCGGACCCGAAAGTCATGCTTCACCGATATATCACCTCGCTCATGATGAAGTCAGCGGACCCGAAGATCATGCTTTACCAATCGCATACTCCCATGATGAAGTCAGCGGACCCTAAAGGTTATGCTTCCCCAATCAACCACACCATAATGAAGTCAGCGGACCCCGAAGGTCATGCTTCATTAATCAACAATCCCATGATGAAGTCAGCGGACTCCGAAAGTCATGCTTCATCATTCATCAATACCACGATGAAGTCGGCGGACCCCGAAGGTCATGCTTCATCAATCACATACGCACTTTCGGCCTCAAACAACGAGTAGTGCAACATCGCGCTCTGTTACACTATAGTGAACCCTAGCAGATACCACTAACCATCCACAATCGAGCAAGAACCACCTATATCAAACATAGGTACCAAACAATAATTCTCCAAAAGAGAACCCGACTCACACACATCCCTTAACCGAGGGATTTTACCTTGCTCGCCAAACACGTCCATTATCTCTCAACGAGATTCACCAACATACCACCTCAGTGATCATTTACAAATCCAATATCATAAGTACAAGTTAACCAAAATTGTACTCTACCACAAATCGACCCATCACTACATCTTGCTCCAACCATGAGCATACAAAGGATTTCAAACGATCCTTAAACACTTCGAATGAAAGTGTACCACAAAATGCGCAAACTATACTCTCGCAATCATCCAATTGCTTTAGTTTGTCAGATTTCAACCCAGTCACTCATGTACCTAAGGGTTTCTCCGGTACCCTAAGTACAACGTAACCGCATCACTATCGGAGTCGAACACCACACTAGTAGGTATAAGAGAGGCACCTAATGTCACGTCATGTAGACTCCATTACCAACATACATCGAGGTCCAAAACACTAGATCTCAAGGGTTCCAACCACTCGACGAACCTCACGGTTCATCAACTTTAACACGAGGGCAAACACGCTCTAACATCCGAACACCTAAGCCCATCCACATGGCTTGGTAGAAACATTTCCCAATACTAAGGAATGCTTGATTGCACCAAGTCTTACGCCCTTCGCCCAACAATCAAAACGTCACCATAGGGTACTTCCATTAGGAACGTCACCCATAACAACAATATCAAGCACAACATAATGCATCTAATAAACTCAACTCAACGGCACATAATAAATAATCAAAGGACATATTTATTAAAATGAAACGTACCTTAACGTCTCCTTGTCGCACTTGTCCTCGCTAACTTGGGACACTCCGACTTACGATGTCCTTCTTCTTGGCAATTGAAACACACCATACCATCACCCTTTGGTACCGAACATTCCCAAGACTTGTGACCCCTCATGCCACAATTGTAACATCTAGATGCCCTAGAATCCAATATACCCGTCCGTGTACCACCCGTGCTCACGCTCGGACCCTTAGTCCTCTTACTTGGAGCACCATAAGAAACAACCCTTATCTCACTTGAAGGTTCACCAACCTTCGATCGCGAATACGACTCGAAACCTCTAGCCGCGGCGAATAATTCCGCAAACGATTTCGCCTGAACTCTGCTAATCTTACTCTTCAAGTCATCATTCAAGGTTCGATAGAACTCTTGCATCAATAAATGATCATTCTCCAAATACTCCGGGCAAAAACGAGCCTTCGCCATAAAGGTCGTCTTGGGAGTATTCAAATCCATAGAACCCTGTTGCAAATTTCACAACTCATTACGCAATTCCCACAAATTGGCTGAAGTTCGGAACTCCTCGAAGAATTCCTTCTTAAACTCGTCGCATGATAATGCCATAAACGGTTCACCACCGACAAGATAAATCTTACCATCCAACCAATCCTTCGCCCTACCCCGCAACAAACTAGTAGCGAGTCTTGTCCTCTTCTCGGGAGGGCATTCAATAGTACGAAAACACCCTTCGACATCCGAGATCCAAGTTGTGCTTATCAAAGGATCCGGTTTCCCGTCATACATTGGGGGTTTAGTCCTCATGAAGTTCTTAAGACAACGCTCCATTCCACTACTACCTTGAAGTTCGGAATACTTCCTATCCATTTCTTCTCGAAACGCACTCATTTGCTCCGCAACGGCGGCCTCAACTCTAGCGTTAAACTCCATGTCTTTCGTCTCGATCCCATTTCCCGTCGCCATTCTAAGGAATGCAAAAGCGATTAGATCACGAACGTATAAAGCACACACACAACACCGCCCCATCTTGCTAAACACTCGTCGTACATCACTTGCTAGACACGATTTGCACCCGTAATAAGGTTTGCAAGTCCTTATTACGCATACACGCCGTATCGGCTCGTTAGTACAACGACCGCCTCGCTCGATGATATATGCAAACGCAAACATAAACAAGACACAACGCAATCACATATTAATAATATCCACATATTAATATAAACGTTAGTCCTCCTACAAACAAGGCACTAACTATAACCCACTCCGACCCGTAATCCTACAAGTCCCGCAACAATAAGCACACACAAAAGTCTAAGTCTAGGAACCTATCTCAAGTAGCCTAAATCCCTTAGACCATGCTCTGATACCACTTGTAACGACCCAACCCGTTAACCATCCGAAAACGTGCCACAAAAAAAAATTTCTGAAACAGTTGATCTGGACGGCGTCCAAAATCTTGGACAGCGTCCAGCTCTTAAGACTGGGACGGCGTCCAGACATCCGGGACGGCGTCCAGATGTACTAAAACATTCTGATCAGTTTTTCGAACTCACGAAGGCGAAAACCCGCTTCCCGACACTTTTAAACCAAAACACTTTCACAATATATTACAATAGTTTAAACTAAGAGTTTTTCACAATAAAAACCGAGTTTTACGACACCGGGCCCACATCGACCCAAAATACCATAAGTGACTATTTCGACCCATTAGTTTATACAAAAACATAGACCGAGCATGGGATTGGGGACACGCTACCCAATCCTAATCAAATCCAAAAGCAAGTCTTCTAAAGCAACTACGCAAGTCCACTAGTCCCCGCGCTTACCCGAGCCACCGCATCCATGCAATCTATAAAAATGTAAACAACGAGAGGGTAAGCTAACGCTTAGTGAGTGAAATATACTACATACATATATATGTATAAAATGGACACGCCACAATAATAATCAAATAGCGCATACCGAAGCATCCAAGTATAAGGCAAGCTAAACCTAGCATACCGTACGTTCACTAAGCACAAGCTAACAACACCAACAATATAGTAAGTTCGCAAACAACGTTGCGAGCAATGCCAATAAGCTACAACCAGAAGGTTAGCTACATCACGTCAATACAACATTATACGTATACAATATATATATATATATATATATATATATATATATATATATATATATATATATATATATATATATATATATATATATATATATATATATAACAACGCTTAAAACCCCAAGGTTAACCATAACGCTATGGTGCTACCGGCTCGTGGTTCACACCATACGCAATTGAGTCATACTCTTTTATAGTGCTACCGGCTCATGGTTCACACTCAATGCTACCGGCTCGTGGTTCACATAAATTATTTTATAGTGCTACCGGCTCGTGGTTCACACTCGATGCTACCGGCACGTGGTTCACATCAATTATTTTATAGTGCTACCGGCTCGTGGTTCACACTCGATGCTACCGGCTCGTGGTTCACATCAATTATTTTATAGTGCTACCGGCTCGTGGTTCACACTCGATGCTACCGGCACGTAGTTCACATCAATTATTTTATAGTGCTACCGGCTCGTGGTTCACACTCGATGCTACCGGCTCGTGGTTCACATCAATTATTTTATAGTGCTACCGGCTCGTGGTTCACACTCGATGCTACCATAACATCCACAAACAAATACGCCATAAACATGAACGCATAATTATTCCACTCACAATATTAACCCTTCGCCATTGGGGTTATATAATCCACATCACCCGCCCATGTGATAACGTACACACAAAGTGTGCACCTCGTCAAAGGTGGTCAACCAAAACGCACAATCGTGCCAATTAGACCTATACACAAGTCCATCAATCCACCTATATGTGAAGTGAGCTCTATGACCGAGAACCAATTCACCCGACCCGCACCCATCCTACACATACATATGCACATAGGATATTAACACTCACCTTGTCGCCTTGATGAATGCAACCGAATAATCCGCAACGCGCCAAATGGAAAGTACCTATTCCATTATCACAAACATAACCACACAATTAGGGTTGACTTACAAACCAACCCAATTGACACCTAGTGCAAATTCGACCCATTTGCACTTCCAAGCACGAAACGCGCCCAAACTAACCAATATCCACTAACACGAGTGAAAATGGTCCTAACACACCGATTAAGCCCGAACACAAGTGTTAAACACGCGTCGTACCCATTTTGACACCAAAACCCTAATTTGACCCATTTCAAAATTAGGTAACCAAACACACCCAAAAGTGTTACAACACTTCCATAATCAGTATACCTAGTGATTAAACTCACCATCAAACCCTAAACAAGGCCAAATCGTCAACCGACCCAAAACCCACCAAGTGACAAGAACAACAAGTCACCATAAACCCATTTCATCATCTAAAAGGGTTTCATAACAATCTAGCTCAAAACCCTAACTTGAACATCAAATCTAACAAATGAAATTCGGAGTTTGAGCTTACCAATACCACCACAACGTAGCTAAGAGCGAGATGAACAACTTTAGAACCCGAGCTTTTGAGAGAATCCGACTCCTTCTTCTCCAAATCCACCTCTCTCTCTCTAGAACTTCTCCTCTCTCTCTAGATAATGTTGGGAGTGTTTGTGAGGATGAAATATGATCCACAAATGACCAAGGAACCAGCCTTGAAGGCTCCAAACCGGCATCTAAGTGATTTTACCATTTTACCCCTTTTAAAATAATTAAAACAGCTGGCTCGACAGACCGTTTGGACGGCGTCCCAAACTTTGGACGACGTCCCACCTTTTGTTGCTGGACGGCGTCCCCCCTATCGGGACAGCGTCCCACCTTTTGTTGCTGGACGGCGTCCCTCCTATATGGACGGCGTCCCGACCTACTGCAAAATCAGAAACAAAAACAGGGTGTTACATAATAGAAGTGACGGAAAAAGCGGGGTTGTTACATCTAGACTCTCAGAGTTCTCGTTGAGTAGTGAAAAGTATTTCACTTAGTTGTATAATTGAAATGTAACTATACCTCGGAGGTTATCCTTAGTAAAGTACTAGGTTAATTTGTGAGTTGAGCTCTAATCCTAACCCTCGTTATCAGTTTAGTTAACTGAATAACAACGTGCCTTGTTGATTGAACACTGATCTTAAACTGAAGGAGTCCGTTGGGTTAAGTTGACAAAACCTTAAATGAAAACTAAAAACCATTTCATCATACTAATGAGATCAAACCAAATCAAACATTATACAGTATTACAGTTGATATACTGAAAGTAAAGCAGATAGAAACCTAGCAGATATCTAAACAGTTGATAAGACTTAATCCTAGGGCAACAATCAAACAAGAACGTGCAATAGGTTTAGGTCATACAGTTAAGGCACTAGCTAGATCTTAAAAGCTCCTAAGAGGTCTCCTTGTAACAGTCAATAGGCATATTAGGTCATTCATATCTCAATTCCTAAGTTCCGTGTCCTAAAAGCGCATTAGATGCCTCTCGGGAACTCCGGCCATACCGAGTTCATAGAATCTTCAGATACAGTATAACGAGGGGTCTTAATCCTATGAAGTAGCTAAGTTTATATAGGTGGACAAGTCCTGATCATAACCTAGGTTGGTTGATCCTCAAGATGCTAGCATACAAATCTATCAAACTCACAAGTTCAGCATAATGACAGTAACCGTACTAGTTTAACATCACTACGCTAACCCAAACTTCTATCATGGCAACATACAGATTAATTAAGCTAACATGGTAATATCGAAACGCACTATTAAACATAAAAGGTAAGAATACATGTTTAATATAAAAGACAAGCGTTTAGGATAAAAACTTGAAAAGGCTGAAGAAATCTGCCCGAGATCGCAGGAACTCGCCGGGATATCCTCCAAAAAATAAAAGCTAAGCTAACTACTACTAAGAACTAACTAAAAACTTGAAAATATAAAATGAATTGTATATATAGTGTGTGTTGAAATGGATGGAGAGAGCCCTTTAAATAGACTTGATTTTTGCCTGCAAACGGCTGGCAGGTAGTTTGGCAAGCCGTTTGGCAGGCCGTTTGCAGGGGCCGTTTACCAGGCCAGCCCCTTTGCAGGGGCCATTTAACTTGGGCATGTGGTAGGCCATTTGCAAGCCAGGAACACTGTTTGGCAGCCCATTTGGCAGGCCGTTTAGCTAGCCTGGTCAGCTGGTTTCACTGGATCGTAACTTGATTTCTTGTCTTTCACCGTTTTTGCTCTAGATTCTTCGTTTTAGCTCCGTTTTACTTGATTCTTTTTGCATCGCCTTCGTAATTACATAATCTACAAAATCAACCGACAAAGCGATTATTTTTACCATAAAGTTAGGAACTTTATGGATTTTAGGGTCCAATATTGGGGGCAAAAACGTGACTTTTTAGCCGATATCAGTGTTTTCCGAAATCCGCATTTCTTTGTAACTTTCACATGTAATACCAGATGGTCAGAAATGACTAGATACATGGCTAACTATCCAGGACTGACTACTATTGATCGTGCTGATGTTATATGTCGGATTTTTCAAATGAGAGTGAATCAGTTCGAGAAGTTTGTGAAGATTGATCAACCATTAGGATATCTTCACGGAGGTATGGTGTTCGTAATAATTTTTCTTATATTCATTGTTAAATCTGTTACGTTTGGGTGCTAACTATTTTAATTTTTTTTTTATTTTTTTAAATGCTGGTGTCGCAGTTTTATATACAATTGAAATTCAAAAGCGAGGTTTGCCACATTATCATACATTATTGTGGGCATTTCCACCACCTGGAGGTTTCACCTGAAGATATTGATAAGTATATATATGTGGAGATTCCTGATCCTATAGGTGATCCGTGTGGATACAAAGTGGTAACTGAGCTTATGATGCATGGTACTTATGGTCTTGCGAATCCTTCTTCACCTTACATGGATGGTGAACCTTTACAATGTACAAAAAATTTCCCTAAGATGTACAACGAGGAAACGTACTTTGATAATGATGGGTGTGTACACTACATAAGGTGTAGATCCTTAAATTCCATTCATAAAATGAATGTTGATCTTGATAATACTTATGTTGTTCCATTTAACCATCTTTTAAGTCTCACCTTTCATGCGCACATAAATGTTGAATATTGCGGGTGGTCGATGGTAATAAAATATCTATTCAAATATATATCTAAAGGGACTAATCGTGTCGCAGCAAAGGTTTCAAGGCCTATAGGTGAAATTTCCTCTACAACCACTCAAGAAAATAACATCAATGAGATACAAAATTTTATCGACGCATGATTCATATGTGCACATGAAGCTTGCTGGCGTATATTAAATTTTCCTATTCATCATCATGAGCCACCGGTGCAAAAACTTGTAGCGCATCTGGAACACATGCAGACTATGACTTTTAGAGACAACCAGAGCTTACAGTCAGTTATCAGCAATCCAGCAGGGAAGAAAATGACGTTGACTGAATGGATTTCATACAATAGGAGTAGTTTTGATGGAAGAAACCTCGCTTACTTGGACTTTCTGTTGTCTTACAGTTGGGAATCGAATCATAAATTATGGAAAAGGAGGAAAGTAACAACAAAGTTCACAATCGGTAGATTGTCCTACATGCACCCTTCTGCTAGAGAGGTTTTCTACCTGCGCATGCTGCTCTGTCATCAAAAAGGGTCAACATATTTTATATACTTACAGACAGTGAACAATAATTATTACCCTATTTATCATCTTGCTTGCGAGGCAATGTGTCTGTTGGGTGATGACAAAGAGTGGGGTAAAACGTTAGATGAAGCGAGTGCCACTGCAACCGCTGCCCAACTGCGTACATTGTTTGTTCACATCCTACTATATTGTGAAGTAGGAAACCCATTACAGCTATGACAACAACAATGGAAGATAATGTCAGATGATATTCCTATGAGAGCATCGAGAATGTTAAATATTAATAACCTGCACGTCAACCAGCCATAGTTACAAACTTGCAGTACCTGGTCCTTTATGAAATAGATGTATTGCTTCATGAATTCTCTAGGAAATTATCTGACTTTGCCTTACCTACTGTACCACAAGAATTGATACAAGATCTTCAGAACTAATAAATAATGGAAGAAAGAAACTACGATCATGATGCTCTCAGGGCTCAAAAACAAGCACTTGAAAGCAAACTAAAACAACAGCAAAAGCGCATATATGATATCATTTTTTATGCTTCTTCCAATAACCACCAGGAACTTCTATTTGTGTACGGACATGGAGGTACTGGAAAGATGTTCTTATGGAAAGCCGTTATAACAGCTTTACGTTCAGATGGTAAAATTGTTTTAGCTGTCGCATCCTCTGGAATAGCCTCCTTACTACTTCCATCTGGCCAAACCGCACATTCACGCTATAAGTTACCTCTTTAACTCAGTGATGAATCTATGTCCAATGAATGATATACGCTATTTTAAAGCACTGGACAGAAAGTTGAGGGACTTATCCAACAATGAAAATGTCCCATTTAATGGTAAATCAATTATCTTAGGAGGTGATTTTCGGCATACATTACCAGTGATAAAAAATGGTTCCAGGTCTCAAATATTAGATGCTTCAATTGTTAATTCATATCTATGGTCATCATTCAAAGTTTTAGGTTGATTGAAAATATGAGGCTATCCCGTCCTATCATAACCGATCAAGAACGAGTTTCAATTGAAAATTTTTCCTCATGGATTTTGGACATTGGTAACGGTAATATCGGGGTACCAGGTGATTATGATCCTTAAAGTTGTTCGTGGTTTCAGATCCCCCAGCAGTACTGCATTAACGATGATGATAATGGTATTGCTCAACTTATTTCTTATATATATGATGAAGATACACTTCAACAACCAACTGTTACAGAATTACAACATGTTATTGTGTGTCCTAAGAACGATGAGGATGACTCTATAAACTCAACTATTTTATCAATGGTAACAACAGAGTCAACCACTTGCAGAAGCAAAGACATAGCAACACCGTACGTTAATGATGGAGGTGAATCAGAACTTCTATACCCAACCGAATACTTAAACACACTAAACTTTCCGAATTATTTAACACATGAGTTTCAGCTAAAGGTAGGTATCCCTATAATTCTGTTGCGAAACATAAGCGTTAAACGCGGTTTATGTAACGGGACACGAATGGTTGTAAAGAGGCTGTTACCGAATTTAGTGGCAACAAAAATCATAACGGGAACAAGGATTGGCAAGAAAGTTTTCATGCCAAGAATGACTCTGAATTACAAAGATAATATTCTACCGTATATTTTACAAAGATAATATCCTTGAGCTGCGGCATCGGTCGTTATGATTTACCGTAAGACCATTATAGAAGGTGCATATTTGAGCTGACCGTTCTAACTGGTGATTAGGGCACTTCTTCAGCAGGGTTTTGAATCGCTCCCATGCAGTGTAAAGAGATTCATCATAACTTTGTTTGAAGTTAATGATGTCATTCTTGAGTTTGGTTTATTTTGAAGGAGGGAAATATTTGGTTAGGAATTTAGTAGCCATCTTCGTCCATGACGTGATGAAATCTTTTTCCAGTCCTTCAAACCATGTTTGTGCATGATGAGTGAGAGAATAGCGAAACAAGTATAGCCGGACTATATCTTGTCCTATCCCTGACTTTTTGTAGGAGTTCGAAGGAGATATGAATTTATCAAGGTGAGAGTTAGGATCGTCATTTGGTAATCCATGAAACTGGCAGCTATTTTGAATGAGCTGTATGATGTAATGTTTTAACTCAAACGAATGTCCTTGGATCTCTGGAAATCTGATCGGTCCTCCTCGACCTTCAATCGAGGGTTTGGTGTTTTCTACTAAAGTAACGCGTAACGCCATTTTATTTCTGATTCGTTCTTTCTTGTGTGCTTTAGAGATTATTCCATCTGGATCATGGACTAAACATTACAAAAAATATTGTATATAAATATTTCTTGCGTGGAATAGCAGATTATCGAGTTCGTAATTCTCCGTATTTATATCTTAGATACTCTTTTTTAACAACCATTTTACTTGCAACTATTATAACATATGTATTATACATTTTTTGTTTTTCATCTCAGGAAGACTCAAGTTAACTCAGGCACGACTTTTAATTTACATCTACACTGTAAGTAACACTTACATATTCATCTCATATAAACATAATATGTGTATCGTATATTCAAAAATTTACTGTATATATCCTATCTAAAACTGTTGCTCTACTATATCAGAAAAAATTGAACTCCTATTGAGTTTTTTTAGAGTACACAGGTGAAGTAATGAGAAATGATGTCAACACCATAAGAATATAATGTTTTAATCACATGTACATGAATTCTGCTAGCGATATTTTGTGTTCTACATATTTTACTTTTTTACAGCAGGTATTATTCTATATCCTACTAGTCTGTTTTATATGTAGTTATTTCAACTATAATTTAAATGTTTTTACCCACATCAACACATTTGTTTTACCCTCATACCTGAATAAAATTCATGTATATCTTATATCTATCATCCAGTGATAACCGACAGAAGGCAGGGCTAATGACAATATTGGTGTGACGGAAACTTTCAGACGAAAACATATTAACAGCCACAAATGTCATTATATAGCCGTTAATATAGTATCTGTCATTTGTATTTTGCTGTTTTTAGTTGTTTTGGTTTTAATACATGTAACTGCTTCATAATCTGCCATGTAATAAGTTAAATTAGAGTATTTTCATTGCTAACACATTACGAAATTTTAGTATACCTAAAGGAAAACTTAAAAAAAAAATACAAAAACTTAAAGTATAGAAAATACATAATTTTATTATTTTCTATTCTAATACGTATTTAACAAACAAAAGGAAAACATTTTTGGGCTACAGGTATAAAACCATCAACCCAAAAAATAACCCTATAAGCAATTTTATATGGCTTTCTATTCACAGTATTCAGGGGTAATTAAGTCATTGTACTTCCTGTCATATAAAACCCTCACCAACCTTTACTTCATTCGTGCACACAACTTCAAGTGACCGATCATTTTCGTTGTTCCTCTCCTTCAAACAAGAACAAGTAAGTAACTCTTCCATTTAACTCGCTGATATGAACAAAATGGACGGTACTATTCATGCGGGGTCGTTAGATCACAACACGTCAGAATCAGTCACCAAGAGGGGGATACTGTTTTAAATTTATATTTAGCGGGGCCTAAATCGTACTACTTCTTATTATGAGTAAGGGAAGTATGAACTACGGTCGTATTTTTAAGATATCAGTAGAATCGAACCTATATTTAAAGCTTAAGATAATTATAAAGAGAAGGAGTAGTGGTTACCTAATTTTGGGTTTTTCTAATTTATAAGACAAATAAAGTAAATAAAATTCATAAATCAGATAAGGTTAAAGCAAGTGCATACTATGATTTCACCAGTTATTCTGCCGGGATTATGGAATGCTGGCTCATGAATAGGTAGGGACCTTGTATTCATTACACTGGTCCGAAACGCCCCTGTCGTAAGACATGTTACTGGGTATTGCGATAGGCTTGAAGATTCTGAATAGACAGCAATGTCCCTTACCCTCGACGCCCGTGCAGTCTGACTACATGCATACACGTTCAGACGGCTCATCTAATTAAGCGACTCGGTTGGGTAACGTATTAACATTCCACAAAGGTCTAAACTTTCTTAAGCATAATAGAATACAGGGTTTACCGTATCCGAGAGACTTAATGTGTTTCAATGTGTAGTGACCCGTCCTAATCCACCAGGACGAAGTCTTCAACAGCTGGTCCTATTGTGAGGTACTGACCTCTATATGCCAAGAATGACTCCATGTAATATCTTTAAAAATGAGCAAATGCACAGCGGAAGATTTCTTTCAGACCTGAGAATAAACATGTTTTAAAAGTTTCAACCAAAAGGTTGGTGAGTTCATATGTAACAACCCAAACCAACCCTCGACCAAACCCCGTGAAAATACAAACAAAAAAAAAATTGCTGTACAGTGACCCCGCGCGCCGCGCCCCCTATCTGGCGCGCCGCGCCAAAACGGCCTGTCCCCGGGCTTTTTAAATGCGAAAAAGATAGACTCGTTCCCGACACTTTTAGACGAAACGCTTTTTACAACACATAATATAAGTAAAACTAACATGATTAATTAATTAAAACGAGTTTTACATCGCGGGGCCCACATATGCCCAAAATACCCCTTTTAATACAAAATACAACTTCTACCCAATGAGTTTAAGTTCCAACAAACTACGAGCATGATGTTGGGGATAAACTACCCAATCCTAGGTCGAATCCAAGCAAGCATCAAAATGGGAAAATCATCTAATCCCGAGCATACCCTTGCCACGTCCGCCTTCGAACCTAAAAATGTAAACAACGAGAGGGTAAGCTAATGCTTAGTGAATGCAATACTTATACGCATACATACATAATCCAATTACTTGCATACACCTACACAACAACACAATAACATTAGCAAACCGCAATAACGAATAAACGATTAATCGTACGTACAACAAGTCAACATCATTAGCATAGAGATTTCAACAATAATACATACCAAAAATGAATACGTACAATGCTAATAAAATTACACATCCCAATATACCCAATGTCGACATTCGACTCGATGGTGGCCGACGAAGAGTAGTAGGTCAAAATCGTTAACTACTCACCACCCATCGCACGCGTAAGTGGCCGACGAAGAGTAGTAGGTCAAAATCGTTAACTACTCACCACTACGCACCATGAGGCCGACGAAAAGTGCAACCGAAACGTTAACACTTACCTCAATCACAAGGATGGCCGACGAAAAGCGGAACCGCTTACCATCCCACGATAAGTGGCCAACGAAGAGCGGATCCCGAAACGGATAACACTCACCACTTACCCCAACACACATATGTGGCCGACGAAGAGCGATAGGTCAAACATTAATCACTCACCACATATCTAAACATACACATGTAGCCGACGAAGAGTGATAGGTCAAACGTTAATCACTCGCTACATGCCCGAACACACACATGTGACCGACGAAGAGCGATAGGTCAAGCATTAATCACTCGTCACATAACCAAACACACACATGCACACGTGGCCGACAAAGAGCGATAGGTCAAACGTTTATCACTCGACACATACGCCAAACAAATATAGTCAACGAAGAGCTATCCACGCGGACATCACTCACTATATTTTCCAGCCCAATTGTGGTCCCCGAAAAGTGAGTCCTAACGGATGTCACTTACCACACCGCACGCAAGCAACCAAATTATATACATAAGCGTATAAATATTCCACTCACTTTGAAATACTTGAAGAACGTATCCCGCGATCTTAACTTCTTCCACCGACTTCACGCAAATCACCTACGCAAAGTATACATGCAAATAAGCTACTCACAATGCTTGTTCGACTTAAACAATACATATGTTCTCCTAGAACATCCTATTGACCAACTTTGACCAAAAACCATTTTTCGCTCGAAAACCTTCATAATCACAAATGACTTGTGATTATGCCTCAACAACATCATTTAAACATGGTTTGGTCATTCGATCACTCATTTAAACACACGACCCGCCCATTTGGTCCTAAAGTGTGTTTTACACCCTATTAAGCATAAAACGATACTCACAAGTCCAAAACTTATGAAATCACTTCCCGCGTTCCCGAAATAGCTAATCTTAACTCTTTTAGCCATTAAACGCCATTTATAGGGTTGTTTACTCAAAAACCCATTTTGACCTAAAACTAGTCAAAACACCAAATTGTAAGTTTACACCCCTAATCACCAACAATCCAAGTAGCTAGTGATTTCATCAACTAATTTAGTTTTACAAACCCACAATATCATCATCCAACCCTAGACCCACCAATATTAGGGTTCTTGCACTAAAACTTAACCCGTTTACCCCAAACTTCCAAGAAATGGGTTTTACATCTACTTTAACACAAACCCTAGCATAATAAACGAATTAACACAACTAAATCCGAATTAGGGTTTTACCTTTTGAAGAAAACGAAGCTAGTACAACAACAACACAAGTAATGAGCTTAAACTTGAAGAATCCAAGCTTCTTCTTCCTCTTCTCAAGCTTTCTCACTCTACTCTCACTCTAGAACTTGAGGTTGAAGATGAGAGTGTTTGTGGACTTGAAAATGATCCAAAAGTGGATCTAAAACTGATCTAAAAGCCACAAATCCTTCCACAAGTGAAAGGACCATAATACCCTTCATTTAGACACTTAAAATGCTGAAAAAAACGCATCAGACCCATTCGGCGCGGCGCGCCAAAAGGTCGCGCGCCGCTCCACACTGCAGGTCAGATTTCAGAAACTTGTTTTGGCCATAACTTTTTGACCGTAGCTCCGTTTTCGATGAACCAAATATCGTTGGAAACGTAATAAGATATTCTTTCCAATGGTAAGGCTTTGAAACATCAACTCAAACTTTATTTGGGGTTGAAAAGATACGTACACACTTTGTACCTCAAACAACGTCCAGTTTTCTTCGACGTTCGAGCAAGCAACACGTACCTGCTTCGTACACTTCGTATACGCATCGTACATCATAAATACATTATGTACAATAAATATTTGGGTCTTACAACTCTCCCCCACTTAGAATCGATCACGTCCTCGTGATCCTCGTCACTTAAATTAACAAGTACCAAAATCCATGGTCCTTCGACATACGTCCAAACTCGATGTCCACAACATTTCCCCCAAATTCGAAGATTTCATACAAATCCTTTAGGCGACCTTACACAAGGTTACCTTTCCGTTTAGAATCATCATCCGTGATTCACCAATTCTACCAAACCGAGCACTAAGTCTCGCTTCGTCCCCGAACCGGGACAAACTCAAGCCTCGACCGCATGACATAAACAAGCTAACATTCCATATCCTCGTACCAAGTTAGCAATCCCTTTAGCGTACCCTTATCACGTACATCGCTAAAGTAACAACACACCAATAACATGGCCAATAAACAACACAATGGAGCCGACGAAAAGTGAATCCTCACGATTGGATACCACTTGCCCCACATCCTTACGCGTACGTGGCCGACGAAAAGCGGTAGATCAAACGTTAACCACTTACCACTACGCAACAAGAGGCTGACAAAAAGCGCATCCTTACGGATCACACTTACCTCTACCCACACATGGCCAAACAAAAACGATTACTAACGGAAAATGCATTCATACACCAATAAGTAGCCGACGAAAAGCGAATCCTAGCGGATAACACTTACTACTTATCACACCTCAACCGTGGCCAACGAAAAGTGAATCCTCGCAATTGGATAATACTTGCCACAATACATATAAACAAATTAAGTATATGCACATACTTAGAATCATTCCACACATCCAGGAATTCCCGCACACAAAATATCCGCACGCGCGAATATCGCCATCACAACCGAGCAAGAACCACCTATATCGCACATAGGCACAAAACAATAATTCTCTAGAAGAGAATCCGACACACACATCCCTTAACCGAGGGATTTCACCTTGCTCGTCAAACACGTCCATTACCTTTCAACGAGATTTACCACATTACCACCTCGGTGATAATTTAAGTCCAAAATCATAAGTATAATTTTAACCGAAATTGTACTCTACCGCAAACCGACCAAATCTAGGTCCCTACACAAATTTCAGATCCACTATGAGCATCATCCGAAATCTCACACTAAAAACCTATCCTCAAACACTTCGAACGAAAAGTGTACCATAATTTACCCAAACTTTAACCTTGCAAATTCTCCGATTGCCGTAACTAATCAAAGTTTCACCTAGTCACTCATGTACCTAAGGGTTTATCTTCGGTACCCTAAGTACAACATAACCGCATCTCCATCGGAGTCGAACACTACGCTTGTAGGTATAGAAAAAGGCACCTAACGTCGCGTCATGTAGACTCCTTCACCAATACACGTCGAGATCAACACTAGATCTCTCGGGTTTTACCCACCCGACGAACCTCACGGTTTAACAACTTCTACACGAGAGCGAACACGCTCTATCATTCGAACACCAAAACCCACCCATGTGGCTTGGTATAAACATTTTCCAAATATCAAGGAATGCTTGGTTGCACCAAGTCTTATGCCCTTCGCCCGACAACCGGATCAACAACATAGGGTAATTCCATGAGGAACACTACCCCTCATTACACTACGCACTAACACAAAATGCAACAAACAACATCATAAGTACGTTTCAATAAGATAGTCGAAAAATTACCTGAACACCATCGTCAGGTTCTCATGCATCACTAACTAAATCCGGACACGTCGACCTTCGGTGTCCCTCCTTTTGACAATTAAAACACATAACCTTGTTAGACTTTGCATTCGTACACTCGCGCGACAAATGACCTCGTTCGCCACAATTATAACACGTGGGCACAAAACCACCGGTGCCACTCCTTTTCATGCTCCCGACACCCTCGGTAGCGCTTTTACTCTTCTTGTTTGAAAACGCAGTCGCTTCGAACTTCCGTTTACTAACATCGGACACGCTTGGCTTCGACACCTCCGGTTCGAAACCCCGAGCCAACTCAAACAACTCTTCAAAAGACTTAGCCATTCCCCGACTAATCTTACCCTTAAATTCGTCATTCAGTGTACGGTAGAAATCTTTCATCAACTTGTGATCGTCACCAACGTACTCCGGACAAAAACGAGTCTTTGCTAAAAAGGTAGACTTGAGAGTAACCAAGTCCATCGAACCCTGTCGCAAATTGTGTAACTCGTCCCGGATTCTATCAAGATCGGAAGAAGTTCGGTATTCATCAAAGAACTCCTTTTTGAACTCATCCCATGACAAGCTCATACATTGTTCCTCACCATACAATTGAATCTTATCATCCCACCACAACTTGGCTTCTTCACGTAACATACTAGAACCGTACCTCGTTTTCTTCTCGGGAGGACATTCACTAGTACGGAAAGCCCCCTCGATGTCAGAAACCCAACATGTACTCTTCAACGGATCCCTTACCCCATTAAACATAGGAGGTTGTGCATCCTTGAAGTTTTTGTAATGGAAGTCCCGCCTCCCATTTCCTTCACTCCCTTCACCTCGGGGATAAATATTTCTAGCATCAAGCGCTTCCTCGATTGCGACCTTCACCCTTTCATCAATTAGATCGGTTATTTGCCCATCAATCGATTCCCGAAAAACCTTTCTAACATCCTAGAGAAACTCCGCTTTTTGACGTTTAAAGATGGCCTCAACCTTAGCCGTGAACTCAACATCTTCGTCTTGATCTTCGTTGGCTTGTTTGCTCCTTGTCGTCATTCTAAGAAATGAACTCGGTTAGGAACACAACATGAATAACTTACACACACCACCACGATCAATCGGTCACAAGCATATAATATGCCACCGTTCGTACATCCCATCTAGTTCAACACTTGTTGTACATCACTTGCATGACTTGGCTTGCAACCGTAATAATGGTCGCGAAGCATTATTACGCTTACACGCCATGCCGAACTCATGAATACAACAATCATCTCGCTAGATGTTCAACACAACACAACATGATTAGTAACACATAATCAACACATAGTTAAAGCACCTATTCTCAAAGGCACTAACTAGAAACCCGAACCGACCCGTAATCCTACAAGTCCCGCATAAAAGCATACACAAAA